>NC_056731.1:1527458713-1527693713 GCF_019279795.1 Protopterus annectens
TAAAAATATACAGATATACATATATACACACATATATATACACATACATTTATATATATACATACACATATATACACACATATATACACACACATACATTTATATATATTTGTAATGGGATATGAAGGTGCGAGACCTAGCCCATGTAGCTGCCGCGCATATCTCATCAACTGGTACAATGTGCCTTCACTGGAGAAGAAAGAGGAACACCATGCTTCTCATACATAAATGTAATTCATTTCTCAATCCAGCTGGCAACAATTACCTTGGAAACAAGCTATCCCAATCTGGACTTCAAATATAAGATAAACAGCTGATGGGACTTCCTGAAAGATTTGGTTCCATTTCAACAGAGACGGAGCTGCCTATGTACATCAAGCATATGTAATTGATATTCCCCTTTATTTAGAAACTGGAAAGAACACAGGAAGATGAATGACCTGATTAATACTCTTCTCTGAAGTGACCTTGGGCATGAAGGAAGGATTCAGCCTAAGAGAAACATGGTCTTTGTGAAAAATAAGATGCAGGGGTTGAGTACAAAGCACTTGTAATTCAGAAACCTGCTTAGATGAAGTAAGAGCGACCAATAAAGTGGTTTTCCATGACAGAAACTGTAGATCCACTCTTGCAGAGGGCTCAAAGAGAGACTACACCAGCACTTGAAGTACAGAGGTCAGGTCCCAAGGAGGGACCAGGTCCTTAACTGGAGGCCATAAAAGAAACTTTCCTTTCAAAAAGGACTTGCACAATCTAGAAGCGCCCAAAGAAAAATCCTTTAGTCCAACTTGATAATGGGATACAGCAGCTAGCTGGACTTTAACTGTAGAGTAACTAGCACACTGGTTGAAGATACAAGCCAGAAAGTCTAAAACCGAAGGAATAGAGGCAGTAAAAGGATCCACCGAATTGTGGGATGCCCGAATGGAAAACCTCTTCCATTTACTAGCATGGATCTTCTTGGTGGACTTGTGAGCAGAAAGCAATATATGCTTCACAGGAGATGATAGCCCAGTAACTCTAGCCATCACTGGACCTGCAGAAACAAAGATGTGAGCTTCAGGCTCTCCAGATCCGGATTGGAAATCAGATCCGGACATTGATCTAGAATCCAAGGAGGACTGACACTGTGAAACCAAATGAGAGGAAACCACACCTGATGAGGCCAGAAGGGAGCAATGAGGATCACTCGGCACCTTGACCTCTGTGCCTTCAGAAGGAATTTTGACATAACAGGAAGGGGAGGGTAAGCATACAGCAGACCGGGGGCATCTCTGGGAGTCCCTCCTCGGGGGGAATCAGGGCAAAAAACTCACTGCACTTGGTGTCGGAAGGTGAAGCGAAGAGATTGCAGCTCGGTTGACCCCATTTCTGGGTGACCATGTCCGCCACTGACTGTTTTAGAGACAACTCTTGAGGAGACAAAATGGTCCTGCTGAGTTTGCTAGGATGTTGGAACTCCCCGGAATGTGCGTTGCAATAAAAAGGCAGCCTGAGGAAATCGCCCATTCCCACAATCTCATAACCTCCTGACAGAGGAGCTAAAATCTGGTTCCTCCCTGTTTGTTGATATACCAGAACCACTGCCATGTTATCTGTATCGCATTCATTCATCAGGAGAGAAATTAATGTAGTGCCTGGAATGCCAGAAGCACTAAGCTCATCTCCATAACGTTGATGTGTAAATTGGTCTCAACACTGACCATGTCACATGAACAGTCCATCCCAGCCAATGCCCCCCCCCACCCCCCGACAGCCAGGAGGCATCCATGGTGACTGTGGCCACAGGAGTGGGAGCCACGAAAAGATGGATGATCTGCTAAATTCTGAGTGTTTAACCACCACAGTAGGGAAGACTTGCAGGTTCTGGTCAGCCGAATGGGATAAGACAGGGGGTGGTCCAGAAGCGACCACTGAACTGAAAGGATCCACTGCAGAACCCGCATGTGTAGTCTTGCCAAGGGTAAAATGACAATAGATCCCAAAGCTTGAAGGATTTGAGCTGCTGACGGCAGAGGCATTTCTAGTAGAACACGCACCTGGCCCTGAAGAGACTGAATCCTGTCGCTGGTGAGAAAAACCTAGCACAGAAAAGTACTCAACAGCACTCCGATGAATTCCAGTGAACACAGAGGCTCCAATTTCAATTTGGGAAAATTTATCATGATGCTCAAGGTCAAGGCTAACTGAAGGAACTGGTCCCTGGCCTGAAAAAGCTAACACTTGGTGGGTGCAGCTAGAAGCCAGTCATCCAGGTAGGGGAAAACCTGCATCCCCTGTAGCCTGAGGTACGCTGCGAGTACTGCTATCACTTTGGTGAACAGCCTGGGGGCTGAGGTGAGGACAAATGGGAGTACCCTGAACTGATAATGCCTGGCTACTGACTGAAGCATAGGAACCTCTTGTGACGTTTGTCCATCTTTATGTGAAAATAAGCGTCCTGGAGGTCCACAGAGCACATCCAGTCCTCCTCCTGAAAATAGGGAAGTATAGAATGAATTGTAACCATCCAGAACTTTGTCTTGGTGCCACACCTATTCAAGCGGGTGAAATCCATGATAGGTCTGTGTCCCCCCATCTTTTTGGCCACCAAAAAGCACCCTGAGTAGACACCTGATCCAGATAGTACTGGGGGGATGGGCTGGATGACTTGCTTGTTGAGCAGCTTGGAAATTTCAAGTTTGGCTGCCTCCCTGTGAGCAGGTGGAACATCCGGGAGAATCTTTTGGGCCTTTGGTGGGTGAAGAAAAGATAGCCCCTGGATATTATTCTCAGCACGGACTGATCTGAAGTGATGGCTTCCCAGACTGATGGATACATAGAAAAGTGACCCCTGACTGCCTCCTGGGTAGGACAGCCTGCCACCGCTTCAGGGTCACTGGAAAGGCCTATCTGGGCGGGAGTCCTGGGACCCTTGTTCTATCAAAGCCCTCCTTGTCCCTAGGGCAGCGTCTAAAAGAATCATTCCTCGATCTGCCTCTATTGGAAGAGTCTGCTGGTGCATCTTGATGGAAAGCCCTGGACTTCAGGAACCACGGCTTCTTACTACCACTTTGATAAGTAGAAAAGCGGATTCCGATGGCAGACAGGGTCTTATCATCCTTCTCACACTGGGCTAAAGTATCCTTCACAGATGGGCCATACAGGGTAGAACTACTGAAGGGGATGTTCGTGAAGAAAGCCTTGAAGGGCTCAGAGCAATCGCAAGGCTGCATCCAGGCGTGACACCTTGTAGCAAGACCTGAACTAGCTGCTCTAGATGCACCTTTTGTGGCATAGGAGAGAAGCCTTATAGAGGTGTTAGAAATGGCTTTATGAGTGGCCAGTCTAGAGGAGATCATCTTCTGCTCTGCCGACATGGACTCTGGGGTAGATGCAGAAAGCTTGTCAATGAGTGATCTCTGCAGCCCAGTAACATGCACCATGTAATTCAGCGGCCTGAGAGAGAAGATCGCTGATGTATAAACATGCTTCCCCAGTCTATCGCACTGGACTTCTTGCCAGGTGGATGGACAGAGCTGCTCTCCTGGGCAAGCTCCTTTTTGTGGCAGCTGCCACCATCAAGGCATCAACTGGGACAGTCTTCTGCCAAAAAATCCTGTCTTGTGGGGGGCTAAGTACCTTGGCAGGGTGCTTGGGTACTTGTTCCACCACATCTGGCTCTTTCCACACCCTATGGGCAATGAGGTCTACCAAAGTGGGGTAGTCGGTGCCCATCCCACAGGCTGAAGATCAAACTAAGACAATGCTAGATATAGATTTAAAAAAAATTGAGAGAGAATTTACAAGCCAATAAGTGATCCCTTATTAGACAACCTGTAAACTGTCAAACTAGCTTAAAAAAAACAGCAGAAGTCTGACAGTTCACAAGCTATTAAGTGATCATTTAATGACACTTCTAAAGATGGCATACTTTTTAAAGGTTCACAGAGGTGGGAGTCTACCAAATGGGATTATTGCCATGGATTAAATTCTCTTGCTACAGTGACTAGAAATAGACAGGCAAGTTATTATGAAGACAAACAGCCTAAACACATTCTCTGTGATGAATTAAGAGGTTATGCATTTCTTGTCATTGAGTTTCAAGCCATGGCTTTGGCACCAGTCACTTATTTGTGCTAGACTCTCTTGTAAGCTGTCAATGTCTTGGGGGAAATTCTGTGACTACTAGCTTGCACTCATCTGCAAATTTAGTCAGCTGGAGGCCAATGACATTGGCATGTATTTCTTGAAAGTCAAGGCCAAAGAGAAGCAGGCATAGCATGAAGCCCTGAGAGACTCTGCTGGTGAATGGTCTCTTTGTGGACTGGGTAACACCAGTCCTAACTTCTTAGGTCCCACTTGTTAGCCAGTGGGCTATCCAGCATGTTACATAAAGGTTTATGTCCAATTCTGCAAGTTTGTTTACAATGACTGAGTGGGGTATTGTGTCAAATGTCTTAGCCAGTTTGCACCATTTTATACTCATCCATTGCCTTGGTGATTTTCTCAAAGAATTCCACCAGTTTTAGTAGGCATGACCTTCCCTTAACAAACCAAACTGAGTTAGGTTCAGTGCCTGAAGGCTTCCTATACCTCCGATCATTTCCATGATAATTCGTTAAATGGCTTTGCATATGACGTTAGTCAAACTAATGGGTCTATAGTTTCTAGTGTCTGTTGAAGGTCCACCCTTATGAAGAGGGATGACCATTGCAGCCCTCCATTCACACGCTTTGTGCCATGACAACAGAGGAACAAAGCCAGTTCTGAGAGTATAAAGAGTGATACCAATGGTCCTGACAGTTCATGCTGAAGGCTTTTCAGGGGGCATTGCCAGGATACTATCAGGTCCCAGTGAGACTGTATTCCTGGCCTTAGTGAGCCAGGACCTACTCCCTATATACAGTTGGTGGGGTTATGTTTGAAGATTTGTTTGGGGGGGGGGGGTGAGGGATAAAGGGGCTGAATTTGTCACCCAGCAGATTTGCTATATCTCTTAGCTCATTGAATGTGGTGCCATTAACCACCAGTTCCGTACACTGTTCTGTACTGCCTTTGAGGTTTCATGATATAACTGAAGGCATTATTGGTTACTTTTTTGCTTGAGAGGCTATCTTAACCTTGAAATCGAACTTCTTGGTCTTGATAAGCCCTCTTAGTTGTTAGTTTGATGAGCGAGTTCTTATCTTTTTGGGAGTCGCACTTCCTGATTTTAGCTATAATTTTTTTTCCTTTTGTTGTATAACCTATTTAATTTAGGATTCCACCAGGGTGCTTTGCTTTTAGAATTAGTTTTGGGCTTACTTTTGGTAGGTACAGCAGTCTCTATACAGCCATTGATAAGGCTGCGACACAGTTTCCAAGAATAATTCCGCAGAGGCTGCTGTGCTGCCTGGGTTTGCAAGGGGACTGGATTTTGACAAACTATCACTTAATAAAAGGTAGTTTTGCTGTGGAATAGTTCATAGCCTTTACAGAGTTTAGTGAAAAGGATCCCAGTGTCCAACCAAATGTAAAACAAAGCAAAACGCCAAAGGAAATTAGCGTAAATCACACCAGGAAACTGGAAACCAGACCGGAGACAACAAGTTTATTAGTTAAGCGCTTTCTTCAGTGTAATACTGCCTTCATCAGAACAACAGATAGTAAAATTCATTGCTTTATATACAAAAAAAAAACGCCTTTTTTGTTGTTAATCAATTAAATTTAAAATCCATGTATCAAAACCTTAATAACAAAATTTCTGTAAAACATTTTTATACAATACATAAACCCATACAATTTACAAATCTCATATATCAAAGATATTTATATTACAAAAAAATAATGAAATATATGTAATATAAGCCATTGTTTAAAAACACTTGTGAAGTTACAACATGAATGCATAAATATTCAGTGTACTATAATGAATGAAATATCAGAAATGTGTACACTGGTAATATCTGCTTGCACACTGCATATCTCACCAATCACAAATAAAAACTGTTTGTTTATCTCCTAACTACCTACTTGATAATATATATATAAAATGACCAATTTCATCCAAATAATGTACTAAATATTGTCAAACCAAGACGATATTTTCTGTAATTATCAGACATAACCTTAAACAAACTTGTAACATTCAACCCCATACATGTAAAAAAAATGTATGTTTTTAAACTATAAAAGTGGGAAAGTATATGGCAACATCCAGTGAAATATATCAGAACATTTGTACTAAGTCCTGACAAGTGGCTTTGTAGGAATAACCTCATTAAGGCCAGGAGGAGTAGCTGCATCTAACCGAATCTGCCATCTAATTTCCTTTTCCCCTACTACTGCTTTAATGTTACCACCTCGTGGGTTTGGAATGACCACTTCCAAGATGCCAAATTTGAACACCTTACATTGTGGATTATTAATTAGGTGTCTTGACAAGGCATTATTGATGTCACATTTCCTCATACAATAGGTATGGTCATAAATTCTATTCTTTAAACAGCGATCAGTCTTTCCCACATAGTAACTCATGCAGGTTTGACAAACACCCAGGTAAACTATATGTTTAGTTAAACAATTGCCATTGCAAAACCATACCTTACTTTTTAAACTATTCTTTAGTTCAATATTTGGTTTGTCCAGGATGTATTGACAAAAATTACATTGGCCACATTTTTTCGTGCCCGTTTTCAATATTTTCCTTTCCTGCTGATAATTGGATTTAATTTCAATAATTCTTTTTAGATTATTACCAGTCTTGTAGACAAAATGTGGTCTAAGAGTTACTTTATCTTTTATCGACAAGTCACTTGTCAAAATGTTCCAATTTGTAGTAATTATATTTTTCACTTCATTGGTATGCCTACCATATTTTATTATACATGCCTTTGTGTATTCACTTTGCAAGGCTTGTCTTTCATTAGCATTGTTATTATCATTACAGTCTTGAATATTAACATTACCAACCCCCAGTAACGGTTTATATTTTTGTCCCCACTCCTTGGTAACATATGTAGTGATGTCATTTACCATTTTCGGGGGATAGCTTTTGTCTAAAAATAATTTACCAATGTATGACATCTCCTGAACCATGTACTCCCTCTCAGATGTCATACGAGCAGCCCGAATACACTGCCCCTTGATGATGCCCCTTTTGGTACTGTACGAATGCGCACTACTAAAATGTAAATATCCGTTACTAAACGTGCCCTTTCTGTAGATACGGGACTGGAAAGATTCATCTTTACTGTAAATATATACATCCAGGTAATTAATGCCAGTACAATCATACTGATGAGTGAACTTAAGATATTCAGTAGTACCATTGATATATTTCATGAATACCAACAGGTCCTGTTCACAACCTTCCCATAAAATAAAAATGTCGTCCAGGTATCTGACATATTTCTTAATTTGTGACATCCACCTGGAGTTCAATACAAATTCCATTTCCCAATCTAGTAGAACTAAATTACGTATATAGGGGCACATGCAGTACCCATGGCTACGCCCATTTTCTGTTTGTAATACTCCCCCTCAAAATAAATATAATTGTGATCCAAAACAATATCCATAAATTCCATCAGCATAGAAATAACATCCTGTCCGAGGCCACTTACTCTAGAAATACTGCTGTTAAATCTATCAAGACCATCCTCCTTGGGAATACTAGAAAACAAGTCCTGGATATCAATTGTAACATAAATAAGATTCGGACTCCACAAGTCCTGCTTAAAGATACCCAGGAATTCCCAGGAGTCTTTCATAATATGGTCCACAATTTTATAAATATGTTTCAATTTGTGATGGATCACTTGCCCAAAGGGGAAAGCTTTACTAGCACTACCAGAAATAATTGGTCTAAATGGAGGATCATTGACATTTTTATGGACTTTGGGAATACCATTAATAGTGGCAAGTATTGGAAACTCAACCTTTAAAAATCTATACATTTCTTCACTTATTCTATTTTCCAAAATAAATTCCTCTAAATATGAATCAATACGTCCATGAGCAATATTGACTTCATTCAAGGATGAGGGTATGTATTGCGTTGAGTTATTAAGTAGTTCAAAAATCTTACTTGTATATTTCTCCTGATCATAAAATACTATACCTCCTCCCTTGTCAGCGGCCATGATCCTTATATTTTTATCACACAAAAATTCAACCACGTCCATAACCTCACTTTTAGACTGTTTATCATACTTAGAATACTTGTATTTTTTTATGTAAAGCATATACATGTGTATTGACCACATTTTCAAAAGATGTTAAAGTATTACACATAGGGGGAGTAAAAGTGCTCTTTTTCTTTAATTCACCTCCTTGTGCTACATTTAAACTATTTTGATTTTTGAAAAAAATCCCTAAATTCAATTTTCTCAAAAATAGTTTAAATTCAACAAGTGTGTCAGTTAAATCCAAACTGCAGTCAGGTATAAATTTCATACCTTTGGAAAAGGTTGTGAAAAACTCGGGAAGCACTGGGTGGGCACTATAATTATAAATTTTTAACTCACCACTATTGTAAATTATCCCACCATGGTTAGGTTCCACAGACGGGTCACCACACGTGGTATCAACAATTACATTATCAGTACTAGACTGAATAGTAGCCAAGTTGGTACATAAAAAATCAGTTACTGATTGTATCTGCGATTTCTCCAAACATTTCGCCCTTTCCCCTTCCGCTCCACAGTTCTCCATTGCTCTCTTTCTTCCTCTAAAAAACACTCATCATTAAAGATCATTAAGATTTACAGAGTTTACTGGGGTTATCATGTTGATTTTTATTTCAGATTTGTTATCAGACATTACCAGGGAAGATGCGTCACTTGGGGAGGGGAAATGCAGCGTTCTCCCATATTTGCGAGTACCAGAGGTCCAATATATTAAAACCTCTACTGGGTGTATCCACTACCTGGTCAGGGTATATATGTTTACAAAGTGCAGAAATCTCTGACTGCAAATTTGAGGCCATATAGGATTTCCATTCTATCGAAGGGTAGGTGATTGTTTGAAAGGTGAGTGAGTGACCATTATGTCTAAGTATTAGCTATAAGTTTTGAGAGAGACAGAGGGGGTGACCTATAGCTCACATGTCATCCTGTTTACCCAACCTAGAGGTATGTTTGTTGTTGAAGATAGAGACTGTTCCACCTTTAGTCCCTGTCTATGCATTTGATGGTCTAAATGTGTAGTAGGCACTGGAAACTTGTACAGATGTCTACATTCTCTACGGTAAGAAGAGCTTGAAGGGAGTACAGCTTCTTGTTTAAGCTCCTGGCAGTGAGCAACAACACCTTAAGGTTTCCTTGGGTTGTCTGTTGTGTTGGAAGGTTTGTCAATTTGACATTGACTAAAATAGGAGGATAAAGTTTTAGTCAATATCCAGAAGATGAAAGGGGGCAGGTGCATACCACCTTTCGCCAAGCAAAAAGAAGTTATGTCTTACCATAACGTTCCATCTGTACTGTTGATCCTCGTTCAGTCATTATGCATGGGTATCGGTTCCGACCTCAGAACAGAGCCAGTCATTTTCCAAGCTTGCTTCAGCTTCAGACTCTTGAGCTAAACTCTTACCCACAATCCCCCCACTCCCTGTTACCTCAGATTGAGTTTGCAAGTCAAGGAAGGTAGAGGCTACCTCTGGTCAAATAACCTAAGAGAACCAGATGGTGACATCCACTAGAAACCACAGGAGGGAGGGTCATAATGACTGAACGAGGATCAACAATACAGAATCAACAATACAGATGGAACGTTATGGTAAGACATAACTTCTTTATCTGATATTGTTAATCCTCGTTCATTCCTTATGCATGGGACAGAGTCCCCAGCTACCTCTATTCCTGAGAGGCTTTCATTGAAGGACATTCCTGAGCACCATAGAACCGAAAGATGTTCTTCCCCTGGAGGCCAAATCCAATTTGTAATGACTGATGAAGGTATGAGGTGTAGCCCATGTTGCAGCTGCACAGATGTCATGTAAGGAAGCTCTGGCATGGAAGGCAGCAGAAGTTGCCACAGACCTTGTTGAATGAGCTTTCATGGTAGTAGGCAACGAGATATTACATTGTGTGTAAATAAAGGTCACACAGTCCTTCAACCATCTAGCTAATGTGACCTTAGCAACAGCAGATCCTAATCTAAGTCAGGAAAAAGCCAAAAATAACTGGTCAGATTTATAAAAGGGTCTAGTCCTGTTTAAGTAAAAATGGATTTGCCTATGGATATCTACGGTATGTAGGCAATACTCTCCTCTGTTTGAATGATTGGGAAAGAAATCTGGCAATTCAATGGCTTGAATAATAGACATTTCAGAGATCACTTTAGGCAGAAATGATTGATTAGTTTTCTGAGACACTCTCTCTCTATGACAAATCAAGTAAGGGCTCTTGATACATAAAGCTTGAAGCTCAGAAATACGTCTGGCAGAAGTAATGGCGACCAAAAACAAGTTTTTCCATGACAAATACTTAAGATCGCAAGAAGAGACTGGTTCGAAAGGTGGCATTGTCAGAGCTTGTAGAACTAATGATAAATCCCATGGTTGAATAGGTTCGCTAAAAGGTGGCTTCAGATGATTCACACCTTTTATGAAGGTCTTGCACAATTTGTGGGACATAAGAGAGGAATCTTGGACATCCTCATGAAAATTAGAAATTGCAGCCAAATGAACTCTAATGGTGGAGGCCGATAGACCCGATTGAAAAAGGTCGGCCAGATAGTCTAGTATTATCGAAACTGGTGTTAAGAAGGGATCTACTTGTTTATCTTTCAGCCAACAGGTAAATCTTTGCCACTTGCTCAGATAAGTAATTCTAGTGGAAGACTTGTGAGATGCAATGAGCATATTACGTACTGGTAAAGAAAGATCATTCTGCCTGGCAATCAAGGGAACTGGAGTAGCCAAGCCATGAGCTTCAGGCTGCTCAGGTTGGGATGAATCAGGTTCTGTGGATGTGAGATCAACTCCGGGGTTGGATGGAAAATCCATGGTCAATCTAGTAAGTGAGGCCAAAGGAAGGGGAACCAAATCTGTCGAGGCCAATATGGTGTTATGAGGATCACCTTGCTCTTCAACCGACGGGCTTTCTTCAGAAACTGGGGAATAAGGGGAAAGGGTGGGAATGCGTAAAAAAGACCCGAGGGCCAATCGTGGACAAGAGTGTCCCTGGGTGACTGTCCCGGAGGGGTATCAGGGCGAAGTAGTTGCTGCATTTGTAGCTGGTCGGGGATGCAGAGAGGTTGCAGCAAGGGCGGCCCCAGCGGTGGAATATCTCCGCTGCTATCAAGGGATTCAGGGACCACTCGTGAGGTTGAAGAATGCACCTGCTGTGTGTCTGCTATCACGTTGGAACTCCCGGGAATGTGCGTTGCTAGAAGAAAACGGTTGGTAACCATCGCCCATTGCCATATCCTCATGGCCTCTCGACAAAGGGGGTAAGATTTGGCTCCACCTTGCTTGGTGATGTACCAGACCACCGCCATGTTGTCTGACTGAATTGCAATTGTCCCAAAAGGCAGCAGGGGATGGAAGCACTGCCCTCAGCTCTAGAACATTTATATGCAGATGGGCCTCCAATTTGGACCAAGTGCCTTGGACTGTCTGTCTCTGACATAGCCCCCCCCACCCCATCAGGGAGACGTCCATGGTCACTGTGGCCTTGGGTTGCTGGGGGGAGAAGGGGCGAGACCATTGTGACCGATTGTGTGTCATCCACCAATTTAAATCCTGTTTGCACCTGTGGGTTACTCGAATCATGGCTGAAAGAGGATGCTGAAAAGGATACCATTGGGTGAGCAGCAGCCATTGTAGAAGCCTCATGTAAAATCTGGCCATAGGAACAATGGTGATGGAGGCTGCCATGGAACCCAACAGCTGTAGAACCGAGTGAGCCAGGGATTTCTCCCTTGAAAGGACTGGAATCAGTTGTTGCTTTATCCTTAAAATTCTGTGCTCTGGAATAGCAGCTCTGCAGTTTTTTATGTCCAAGATAACCCCTATGAATTCTGTAGACTGAGATGGGTTGAGATTGGATTTTTGCCAGTTTATGGTTATGCCTAGCCTTTGAGCAGCGAGAAGAGAGTATGCCAGGGCTTCTTCCAGTAGATGCCTGGTGGGGGCGGAAATGAGCCAGTCGTCTAGGTATGGAAACACCTGGAATCCTTGAAATCGCAAGTGAGCTGTGACAACTGCCATGCACTTTGTGAACTCACTGGGGGCTTGTAGAGAGTCCAAAGGGCAGTACTCTGAACTGGTAGTGACTGGCTCCTGCACGGAAGCGCAGAAATCTTCTTGATGGCCTGTCCACTTTTATGTGGTAGTACACATCTTGAAGATCTATTGAGCACATCCAATCATCTTTTTCCAAAAGCAGAGGATAGACTGTATTGTGACCATCTGGAATTTTTGTACTCTCACAAACTTGTTCAATACACTGAGATCCAAAATTGGTTTCCAGTCTCTGGTTTTCTTTGGCACTAAAAATAGTCTTGAGTAGAGTCCGGATCCTATCTGGTCTGGAGGGACTATTTGGATGACTGTCTTATCAGCTTTTCTATCTCTAGTGCTGCTTCTTCCCTTTGACTGGGTGGAAGGTAGGGAAGGTTTTTTGAAGGGACAGGACAAAGATCGAAGGCGATATGATAACCTCTCTGGTTATAATCCTTTGTACCCAAGAATCGGTGGTGATGGTTAGCCAGGCAGAAGGGTACAAGGAGAAACATCCCCCAACCACCTCCAGAGGAAAGGAGTTGGTCCGCTCTTCAGGAGTGCTGGTAGGATTGGCCAGGGAAAGAATCCCTGGAACCCTGGTTACTCAGACCCCCTCTGCCACGAAAGGAGCATCTTCCCTGTGAGTTTCTCCCTCTGCCTCTAGGGGAGAACTCAGCCTTTGTGTCACGGAAAGGACCCTGAGATTTCTTGAACCATATTTTCCCACTCTTTTGGTTTCGGGAGAAAGCACGTTGAGGGGAAGAATAATGGACACCTATGGCAGAAAGGATCTTACTGTCCTGCTCACATCTGGCCAGTGTGCTTTTAACTTTGGGCCCAAACAACGAGGAGGCCTCAAAGGGAGCATTAAGAAAGGAAGCCTTAAAGGGTTCCGCGAAATTGCACAATCGCATCCAGGTGTGTCGTCTCAAGACCGCAGCTGAACCTGCTGCTCTAGCTGCTCCTTCTGATGTGTGAGATATCAGTCGCATAGAGGAATTAGATATTGATTCAATGGTGGCCAGCTGACAGGCCACTTTGTCACGGACCTCATCAGACACGACACCAGCCAAGGTTTCAGAGAGCACAAAAATTAGATCCCTTTGACGCCTGGTAAAGTGTGCCATATAATTAAGGGACCTGATAGTAAAGGTCGCTGATGCAAAGGTGCGCTTCCCTATCCTGTCCAGGGCCTGGGACTCTGTTAGGCGGATGAACAGTCTGGCTTTATTCTTCTGCCAGATCCCTTTCTGTTGCGGCCGCCACCACCAAAGCATCCACAGGAAGACCTTTTGACCAATGGGGATCCGAAGCAGGAGGGGACAAAATCTTATCTGGCCTCCGGGGAATAGCTTAGACGGTATCAGGAGCCTTCCAAGCACGCTGCACGATAAGCCGGACAAGTTAATCGGCAGGTGGAGTAACCCAGGAGGTAGGGGGCCGGGTGCGAAAGACCTGCAGGAACACAGATTCCTCAGAGGTCGGAGTAGAGGACTGCCAGTCACCTCTCTGTTTCAGGATTTCGAGGATATCACCAAAGGATACCTCAGAGGGTGACCGGGGGGATCCTTCCCCCTCATCAAAATCTGTCTCTTCAGTGAGGGACTCCTCAGTGGAGTCCATGTGCTTCCTCTTACAAGAACTTTTCTGTTGGACCTCCTCAGCGGGAGAAGCTGGAGAAGACAGCGGAAAAGGGGATTCCTGTGGTAATATGTCCTGCGGCCCTTGCACCTGGTGCCCACTAGGTGCGGCTTGTAAAACCAGTGTACCAGAGGAGAGAGGAGGGATAGACAGTCCAGTATCACCAGCAGAAGCAAAAGCCTTCTCCATCAGTTGGAAGGCTGGTCCACCTGAAGAGGAGTGAATGCCCAGGACAGGGGTCACACCCCTCCCTTAAGTGGCTCAGCCTGCCGACCCGGAGTCCCTGGATGGCTGTGGAGCAGCAAACTATGCATGTCACAACTGACATCCTGGGTCGTAGCAAAACTTTTCTGCCACGAAGGCAACTGCAGTTCCTTAATGAGATCCATAAAGGGGACTGCAGAAGGGGAAGACTGTGCTATATCCATGAACTTCAAAAGCAATGAAGGAGGAGAATAAGAAGGGGTCTTTGGAGATGGGTGATCACCTCCCAAGGAAGGATAGTTCCTGAGGGGTGGGATACTTCTGGCCAAGAGCACCTGATCCACAAGATGCAACACATCGTGTTCGGAAAGGCTTCTAGTGGACCTCACAGAGACTGAGGGAGAAACAGGCCTGTCTACAGAAGAGGCAAACTCGGTGCCCATCTCACCAGTCCGCACCGAGGGCAACGATGCCGAGAGAGACTGGACTACGGGTGTCTGCACCGAAGAAGTCATCGGTGCTGAGGTCATGGTCTGCACCGACACAGGGATCGGTGCTGAAGTGGTTGTCGGTACCGAAGCTGGAACCGACAAAACTGGAGTCAACAATAAAGGAGTTGGTTCCGAGGATGAAGTCGGAACAGACATGGTCAAGGTCTGGGCTGACTGAACGGTCGGTGCCGATACAGTGGTAATTAGTCTGAACCGAGGAGCCCCTCGGTGCCGATATAGTGAAGGCTGCAGGAGAAGACACAGCCGGACATCACTAATGAAGCCAAAGGCCTCGGTGCCGAAGGTCTAGGCACCGAAGGCACTGACTGAATGAGCTCCGGAGTCGAAACTTTAACCTTTTTAGGTTTTGGTTGGCGGGAGTCACCAGCCTGGGACGAAGGCAAACATTTAGCCTTGGTAGGAACATCCAAGATTTTCTTATGGGCTCTAGGAGGGGTTGAGGCCTCAGACCCAGAAAAAGCTTCTGAAAAGGGAGATTTAAGAAGTCCCTTCAGCAACAGCTTGTTTTTCCTTTCCAACAAAGTTCTATTTGAAAAGTTTTCACAGATATTACAGGGCGGGTCAACAGACAATTGGGATGCCCCCAAACAATAAATGCACAAAGTGTGTGCATCAGAAGTAGGTAGTTTGTGTCCACAATCAGAACACCGCTTAAACCCCGGACTACCTTTCTTATCTGCCATGACAGCAAATAAATTAACAGAAAAGGGTACCAGCAATGGTACAAAAGAATACCCGAAGGTATGAGAAAAAAGGGAAGGATTACCAACGATGGTAAAGAGAGAATATCTTGCGGTAAAAAGGTAGAGAAAAGAGCAGAAAAACCTGAAGAAAATATTTACGCTAGATGCGATAGGGTAAGAGACAATGAAATAGAAACTTTTCTGACAGAAAAGTAATATGAAAGACTATTAAGCAACAAATAACTACTTAGCTCAAGAGAAGTAGCTTGACACAACTGAATGGCAACGCGGCAAACGAAATCTGAGGTAACAGGGAAAGGGGGATTGTGGGTAAGAGTTTAGCTCGAGAGTTTGAAGCTGACGTGAACTTGGAAAATGGCCGGGTTGGAACCGATACCCATGCGTAAGGAATGAACGAGGATTAACAATATCAGATCAAATGTTACTGTCAGTGTCCTCCCATGCTGACAAACACAAAAGGAATCATAAAATAGGAGGGATAAAAGGAAGAAAGACTTTGATCTTACATTTAATAATGGAATTCACCATGTCAGGATTTACAATAACCAAGGATTCAAGAAGAAACCAAATGCCTGCTCTAGCTTAAACTAATGGGCCACCTCTTAAGCTTTCTTGCCCAGAAGACAGAGTAGTGGTAAAATCTGAGCACAACCTGGTCAGACTGCCACAATGGTCCAACATAAAATGGAAAACAAAGTGCAAGTCTACTGAGGCACCAAGAGTTAGAGTCTAGTTTGTGGGCAATACCTGCATACTGCATTATTACTTTATAGGGCTCTCATGCACTTATCTTCCAAAATTTCAGGCATGGCTAGGGATTGTCCAATGATGCAAAACTGGGTATAGGAATGCCTGCGAAGACTATTGCAACCTCAGCTAGTGAACACAACTGGCAAAGGGATTTTCACCTCCAGGATCAATTGTAATCTCCAAAAAATGTACCAAGGACTTTCAAAACTCACTATTTATTTGCTCTATAGATGGCAGCTTGTCTTGGTGATTAAAGGGAGGTCATGCTGACACCCCAGGGTGTCAAACACCCATTTGTTTTTCTACACAGAAGAAGCAAGACAATGACTTAATGGGCAAATGTTAAGTACAAAAGACAACAAAATAGAGTAAGGGCCAGACTCAAACTTAAGACTCCAAGCTCCTTTACTTCATTACTTCACTCTACAATAGGGATCATTTGAGCTCAGTCCTTGTACATTATATCCTCTATTACTGAGGCGCACCAAACGCTGATAAAAAGTTTCAAGCTTCTCTTGTCAATACCAGTGAGTTACAGAGTAGAAGAACTTAAGGACCCCCCCATAGAGTAGAGATACTTTCAGGCCAACCCCTTGCCACTGAAAAAAAAAAAACTGTTATTCTGGTGGTCCTGAATCATAATCCAGGGACTGTAGCTACACCCAGAAGGCGTAAGCTTTTCAAGAATTAAAGACAAATCACTTCCAATACAGACTAGCCAGAGATCTAAACTGCACTATCTTCTAGAAAGAACTAGTTTGTTTATTTGCATTTGTTTACCGGGAGGTCTACTAGGCCAGGGCGAGTCTGTTTTTAGTAGAGGCCTGGGGAAAAAAGCTCCAAAAACATGATAAAGCTACAGAATCAAAATTTAGAAATCAAGCAGCAATGGTACAGAAAACATTACAGAATAGGTACTACAAAATAGATAAAATCTAACATCTATATAACTAGTATTACGTATGCAAGCCAAACAAGAATACAACTGATGACATGGGATAATAGCGAATGTTTGAACAATACAGTATTGCAGTTTTGCAGTAAAGAGGGAAAGATGGAGAGCAGCAGATTAAAGATTTTGAAAGTAAGGTATAGTCTTAGCACTACTGCTATATAAGCATCAAGAATGAACAGAAAATATGGTGGGTAACTGACATAGTAGATTATATGTGGCTGGGTGGCACATGCTGGACTTGTAAGTTCAAAGCACTGAATGTACACATGAAGAGTCTGAGCCTTAAGTGAGATGGGGAGGAAAAGTAGGATGGGGAGGAATATATATATATTTTTTAAGCAACAGGAAGGTGTGCACATCCTAAGTGCAGGAGTTTGAGATTTTTCAGAAGCTCCAATAATGGGGCACACTATACATGCATGTTCCCTGAAAGGGCCCCTCAAACCAAGATCAGTTGTTGTTTTTCTTTCGTTTTTTTCCCAGTTAGGGGTCACCACAGCGGAACTCTGGTCCGCTAATGACTGGCAGTAGATTTTTACGGTGCCGAGGTGCCAGCTCGACGCCCAGCCTTCAACGAAGGCACGCCCATTTATGCATGTCTTTCGAATGCCACTCGACCGCAGGGAGGACATGCAGACTCCACACAGAAGGCGCTCCAGCCGAGAATCGAATGGGAGAACCTCTTGCTATGAGGTGACAATGCTACCGCTGCACCACCAACAGCCAAATTCTTATGTGGACTATTAATACTGTATTATCCAAGCAAAATCTAAACAATAAAAATAAAAAGGCGTAGCAACAAAAATTCATTGAACCATGAAAGTATACAATAATATGATCACCTGTTGATGAAAGAGACAGAAATACCTTGAACTTCTTAATGATTACTTAGAAACTCAGCAAGATTAGGACAGTATGTAACAGACTACTTATGCAGCCCATATGACTTAATGAGACTACATGCCTGATTTCACAGAATGGAAAACTGAGTTAGTATTATCACATATAAACATTTCATTTCTCGAGTACTTTTAAAAGCTTTATTCATAAATTCAGGCTAAGTAGACGACAGGCACCTGGAAGGCCAGATAGCAGACATAACACTGTATGTGCTAATTTAAATGCACAATTCAATCTTAAAGGATTTCTTTCACTGCTTAGCACTGCAGTATACAGATGATAAAATGTGCATCATTTGATTATCAAACTAAATATATTTGCTGTACAATGGCTAATGATATGAACAAAAAACGAGCAAAGAAAAGCATTTTAAGACTTCAGTTCTATGAAACAGAAGGTGGATCTGCTAACACAACTGAATTATTCTACTTACAGGCCAGTAACCATAGTGTGAAAATATACTTGGATGCAAAAAAAGCTGTCAATGTTCCTTAATCATTCTAGACAATTTCAAAAGTTTTAAAGCAATTTAATCAAATGTAACAAGAGCCAGACACAAACCGAGACACATTAACAATTTAAGCTTACCTGAGTGGCCATGTTTTCCCTCTTGCGCCAGAACCACCATCTCCCAGTTTTCTTTGGCATTTTTTCTTTAACCCAAGATTCTACTGTGGCCTTAAAAGAATACATGAACAGAAATATTTACTGGTAGAGTTGTGTAAAGCTGTTTGCAACATTCTTGGCTGAGTTTTCAATGCATCACTTCAAGACAGAATATTCAAGCTCATCATTTAACACGTGGTTTTCCTGGTAACAACCACTGTTTACTCAAAAGAAAACTGTCTTAAATGCAACATTTCATTTCCCAGAATGCATTTTCATCCCTTAAGAATAATTATCATACTTTCACACATTAAAAAAGCACGACTTAGTAGCTTCTCCCACTCTGTGGCATTTCTATCATAGGGAGCTTCCTAAGTGCACACCTAGCTAGGACTAACTGAAATCTCCAGATACTTTCAATATATTTTCAATAGGAAATTGTTCCTTTTGCTGTTACATCCCTTTAACTATTACATCTGAATGCATTTTGCTAATGAAACAAATGCAAGGAAGCTGCATCGCTTTTTTTTATTTCAAACCCACTGAGGTCATAAAGCTATTCAGGCTCAAAATTCACAACTCTAACCTTGTGCTTTCATATAAAGCTGCATTTTTCCATTCTTGGGGCAAAAAAAAAAATTTCTTTTAAGCCTTCTACAACCTGAAGCTTAAAAAAATATTAGCCACTGAAAAATTGCACTAATTAGCTGAGCTCTGCAAGTCGGGAAATATGACGTACTCTTCGATTCTGGGAATGAGGATGGGACATGAAACTCACAACACACACCCATTAAAAAGGTAAATTTATTTATTTGACATTTGTTTACTGGTAAAGTCCGACTGGGTACGAGCCCATTTTTAGCAGAGGCCAGGGAAGAAAAGCTCCACAGTATAATTTAAACAGGATTACAAATCAACATTGATTACAAAGACTAACACAATCACACAGGAGTACACCTTATGAATACAATAAAAGAAAATAAGCAAATATAAAGCAAGCAATAATGCTAAATGTACATTATATAGAAGACAGTTCCTAATATGGATGTTACATAATCCATGGAAAATATAATACAAAATAAGTTGTAAAAACTATATACACTTTCTGGCAAGATACTTGGGTACTAACTGTCAGTCAATTTCTGGGATAGATAAAGGTTAGTTTAATAATAGCGAGAAGGAATATTAGATGGTTAAGGAATTATAGAAAGGTTAGGCTAGAAAGTAGTTAATGCAGGAAGGGAATTAGGATAGATCAAGAAATAGTCTATTAAGACTGGGGAGAATGGAATCTAAGAGTTACTAAGATGGTGTGGAGCATGGGCAGATCCAATTATTGGTTAGATGTTCTTTCAGCTTAGACTTGAAGGACCAGTAGTGGGGTACAAGTCTGACTGATTCTAGACTTACTTCACTTTTTGGCAACACAGTGATAGTAAAGACCAACACCGTTACATCTTTGAGGTATGCAAATAGATAGTAGATAACTGAGAAGAGCACAGGTCATGAACTGGAACAGAGCGTTGAAGTAGTGATGATGTAGTTTGAGAAAATGAGGAGTTGTACAGTGTTGTGTGTGTGTTAGTATTAGCCGATTAAAGGTGAGAAGGTGGAATAGTTTGAGCCAATTTAGGGACTTGAGAGCAGAGCAATGGTGAGAGTAGTGGGCTTGGTCTGTTGCAATGCCGCAAATTTAGCCATTTATTATAACAATGGCTAAGTTTTGCTTTGAGGGAAGAGGGAATATTGAATAGATGAAGCGTACACAAGGGAAAGTAAGAGACAGGTGGTAGGCAAGAGTTACTCTAGCTGAATTGGAGATGAATTTCTTAGCCATATACATCATGCCCAATTTCTGATTTTTTTTTTTTAAGTTGTTACTGATAAGCAAGTCAAACTTAAGATTGTTGTCGATAGCTACACCTAACAGTTTTGTGTGTGGAACCACATTGAAGTATTGTTCAGAGAAGTAATAGCAAAGTTAGAAGTATCTGGTGTAATTTGTCTTGGTAAAATAATTTAGTTTTTTTGGGGGGGTTAAGTAGTAGTAGATGGTTGCTGGGCAGCCAAGACTCAATGGAACTGAATGCTTCTTGAGTTAAGCTCTGCAGACAAGAAAGATTCCTGGCACAGCACATCAATGTAGAGTATTCAGCATATTGAATTAGGGTGGCTTGTTTGGTGACAATATTAAAATGGGTAATAAAAATGTTGAAGAGAAGTGGACCTAGTATAGAGCCTTGTGGTACTCCAGTGCTGGCCGGTAAGTAAGGAGAAAAATTAAGAGTTCCATTTGACAGACTGATATCTGTTAGAGAGACAGCTAGTGAACCACTGTAAGGATGTTTTAGTTAAGCCCAGAAGAGCTCGGGGTAGGGGAGAGTATCAAAGGCTTTGGACAGATCAAAGAACAGAGAAGAGAGAACGTTTCTTGAGTGACAAGCTTTGTTGACACTGTCAGTAAAGGACGGTATAGCAGTGATACTGCTGTGTGCTGGTCTGAATCCATGTTGGGTGGGAGAGAGAAAACTGTCAAGTAGGTATTGAAGTTGTTTATGGATACATTTTTCTAGAAGTATTGATAGTGGTGAAAGAATAGCAATTGGCCTAAAGTTAGAAATTTCTGTGGAGGTGCCACCTTCGTGGAGGAGAAAGATGAAGGATTTTTTCCACAGGGAGGGGACATAAGCTTCCCTGATAGATCTATTAATGATTATGGAGACCGGGTAAGTAATTGAATCAGCAGCTATTTTTAGGAATTCATTAGGAAGATTGTCTGCAAAGGGGGAACATGGCTTGAGCTTGCACAAGAGGGATTTGATGAAAGAAGTGGGAACTGGTTGAAGGGAAAATATGGAGTGAGAAGTAATAGGAGGCTGAGAGAAAGTAGAGGGTGACGGAGAGAATTGTTTGTGATGGAAGCTATGCTATCGATGAAGTAAAAGTTAAACTGAGATGGTATGTCAGGGAGAGATACTATCACAGGTTGAGGGGAGAACTGACTTCCTGGGCGTAGGATTGTTTTGATAGTGTGCCAGAAGGTTTTTGGACTGGATTTGTGCTGATCTTGTAGTGTTGCATAGAATCTTTTTATCTAAATTTACCTGTTTCTTTACAAGGTTGCGCAGTGCTTTGAAATGCTGTAAATTATTATGAGTCTTATGTTTTTAGGTAAGTTGTCTAAGCCTTCTCTTTTTTGCACAAGTGATCTGGTACAGACAGAAAAAGCTAAGGAGTACAGTTGGTTTTGACTTTTTCCTTCTGGTAGGAGCTAAGCTGCCTAAGGTGTTTAGGAATGTAGAATTAAATTGTTCCAACTGCATCATCTAGTGGTAAGTATTTTAGGAAGGACCAATTAATGGAGTTTAATACATTTGTAAAGGCCTGCTGGTTAAAGCTGGATAAATTTCGTACTGTGTTGTATATATGTCTGCATGAATTAGTGATGAGTCTAGTTGTGCAGATGACATGGTGATGATCACTGATAGTGGCTGGAAGTGTTTTCAATGTACAGAAATTGCTAGGATGAGAGACCAAAATCCAATCAATAATTGAGCCATATTGGTTTGTGGAGCTGGTAAAGATTGGGTGAGTAATTAGTTAAGAAAATCCAAATAGGTTTATGCTAGTCAGTGTTGACATCACTTAATATTACCGTTTCCAAAGAGATGTTTTTTGACACCCATGATTGAATATTTTCCAGAGTTGATAGGTTATTGCCAAGGGGCTATATATAAAGCTATAATGCAGAGAATGTTGTTGTTTAATTTAAGGTAGGTGATCAATAGTTCAGCTTTGTCAAAGGAGAGTATGGATTGGTTGTGAGGGGTTAAGGAGATAGAATCAGGATATGTTACTGCAATGCCACCTCAGTTTCTTTGAAGTCAATCAGCTCTGAACATATTAAAGCAAGATGGAAGTACTGCGGTATTTTTTATGTGCGGTCTAAGCCAGGTTTCAGTGATTACTAGTATGTCAGGAGATTGTGCAGTTATCCAAGCATGCAACTCAGAGATTTTTGCTGCACGTGTTGTGTGTTTACTGAGATAAATTTAAGCATATTTAGTGAACCTGGAATATGGGTTGATGTTGGGAACTGAGTGATGTTGGGACCAGGGTTAGGGTGGATGTCAGCACAGAGCTGGAGGAATTTCAAGATTGTACAGCAAAGGTAAGATTTAATTTTGGTTAAATTGTCAGCAATTTTAATGTTAAACAGGTATAGCTGTGTCAGAAACAGTTTAGGTTTAAAGACCAATATACTGTGTGTGAAAGACGAGCAATGATGGGTAGGAAGTAGTGATGTGTGTTATTAGTGTAAGAGTTAGTGTCTCCAGGACAGTTTAGCATAAGTTTGGACAGGGACTAGACAAGATGAAAGTGAAGAAAGGGAGAACAGCATTAGTGACAGGAGATTAAAGGAGAATAATTTTAGATTAAGTATTATTAGACAGGTAATCAGAAAAACTACCTACGTGGCTAAAGTACAGTTGTGTACACTTACAATAAATGCAGATGTTTGAGTGTATTCACTGTTGCAGTCATCACCTGTGGGTTATCCCTGCTGTGGTAGCCCTCGGCCAGCCCAAATACCAAAGTCAATGTTTTTCTGCGTCGGCTGCTGTCACTTGCTGCCTGATGTCAGGTCGTCAGTGCTACAAAGAAAGGCACCCAATGTCATTACATCAGTTTTTCTTGCCCTAACCAGTCAGAGGCCCAAGTAAATATGTTAAAGTGGTCCTGGTGGCTAAAAGCCACCGTTAGAAACTTATGTCTCCCTAAAAAGAAAATATAAGGGGAAGGAGGGTGGGAAACCAGGACTGCAACAGTGAATACACTTGAACATCTACATTTATGGTAAGTGTACACAACTGTACTATGTTCTTCGTGTTTTACTGATGCAGTCATCACCTGTGAGAGGATTCCCAAAGCTGAGGAGAGGGGTGGTAGGATTAGCAAGAGGCCTAGGAATGGGTCAGCAAGTCCTGCAGAACTGCAGAGGCAAACCCTGCCCCAGCCTTAGAAAATAGAGGTAGGTGGTAATTCTTGGTAAAGGTATGGACAGAAGTCCAGGTGGCAGCTTCCAGGATGTCCCTGGTGGGAACTCCTCTGAGGAATGCTGTGGAAATGGAGGCTGCCCTAGTAGAATGGGTTTGAACAGACCTTGGGGGGGGGGGGGGTTCCCATGCAATGTGTAGCAGAAACGGATACAGTGTGATATCCGTTTGGAAATGGGTGTCCCCTCTGCCTCTGGGGCAAAACTGACAAGTAGTTGGTCTGTTTTCCTGAAGGGTTTAGTAAGGTCTAGATAGTATCTGAGCTGTCTGTGCACGTCTAGTGAGTGCAAAATTCTTTCCCCCTTGTTTTGAGGGTTAGGAAAGAAGGTGGGTAGATGTATGGCCTGGTTCAGTGTTACATTAGATACCACTTTGGGCATAAAGGAGGAATTAGTCCTCAGGGAGACCCTGTCTGCATGGAAGATGATGAAGGGCTCAATGGCCATCAGTGCCTGAAGTTCTGAAACCCTTCTGGCTGAGATGATAGCTACGAGAAAAGCAGTCTTCCAGGAGAGGTATCTTAGTTCTGCTGAAGCAGCAGGTTCGAAGGGTGGTAAAGTTAGTTTTTCCAAAACATAATCCAGGTCCCAGGCTTTAGTGGGTGGTCTTCTGGGAGGTCTGATATTAGAAGTCCTTCTGAGAAATTGCTCAATCAAAGGATGGGAGAACAGGGGCTGTTCTGTATCAAAATGAGCTGAAATGGCTGAGGCATGGATTTTAATAGAGGAGAAGGAGAGGCCACTATTAAGTAGCTCCACTAGGTAGTCAAGGATAAGAGGGATGGAAGGTTGTGAGGTATTGCCCCCTCTGGACTAGCTCCAGGAGCAGAATATTTTACATTTTCCTGCGTAAGATTTTCTGGTGCTGGGGATTCTGGCCTCTGTGATAATGTCTAGGACCTGTTTGCTTAACAGGGGCCCCTTGTTTGCCTTTAGAGTATTAGCCAAGATGATAGTTTGAGGGTCTGCAAGTCTGGGTGCAGCACCCCCCCCCCCCGCCACCTGAGTAAAGAGGTCTGAGATCAGGGGAAGCTGCCTGGGAAGCTGTAAGGTCAGGCTGATCAGTAAGGGGTACCAATGTTGTCTGGGCCAGTCTGGAGCAATGAGGATGGCCTTTGGTCTCTCCTCCCTTACTTTGATCAGTACCTTGAGAATAAGAGGCAGTGGAGGGAATGTGTACACAAAGAGGGTGTTCCAGGGGAAGGCCAAGGCATCCACCTTCCATGCTAGGTGGTGATACTCCCTGGTACAGAATTTTTTTTCAGCTGATGGTTGAGATGCAAAGTAAAGAGATCCACCACAGGAGCTCTGCACGCCTGAGTGATCTGCAAAAAGATTTTCCTCTGGAGCTGCCATTTGTGGTAGTCCAGTAAGTTTCTGCTCAAGTGGTCTGCCAGGGTGTTGTTGATCCCTGGTAGGTATTGGGCTATCAAGGTGTAGTCCCATGGAAGAGGTGGTCAGCCAGAGGTTCATGGCTAGTCTGCGCAGAGGGTAAGATTGGGTCCCTCCCTGTTTGTTGATGTACCACATTACTGTGGTGTTGTCTGTTTTGATAAGGAGAACCCCCTGGCTTGAGATGGGGTTTGAAGGATGTCAGAGCCTTTCGTACTGTCATTTCCTTCTGATTGATGTGTAAGGGGAAGATGGTGGGCATCCCAAAGACCTTGGGTGCACCTGCCTTCTAGGTGAGCACCCCAAGCTATGTGTGAGGAGTCGGAGGCAATGGTCTGCCCGGTTGGGCCGAGTGTGAAGGAAAGACCCTTGTTCTG
Source organism: Protopterus annectens (assembly GCF_019279795.1). Lineage (NCBI taxonomy): Eukaryota > Metazoa > Chordata > Ceratodontiformes > Protopteridae > Protopterus > Protopterus annectens. The sequence goes on from NC_056731.1 coordinate 1,527,484,001, forward strand.
GGCACAGGCCCCTGCCCACCAGAGAAACTCACCCCTTATACAGGGGATCAGAGATATAGAGAGGTCTCTAGAGCAGGGGTGTCTAACCTTTTGGCTCACAAGCTACCCTTAGAAAGCTTGTGAGGAAATTATTACTCTATTTTTGTTTTACCTGGATCACTTGTCTGTGTACTTAAAGGATTTTCGACTGGAAACAGACAGCCTGCCTTGCTTGGATTACTTTCGAATACTTAGTAATGCTGCAGAATTATATATTTTCTATTATTACTTTTTGACTTGACAAGTTTACTTTCGCTACTTCTACTACTATTGTCTGATCTGATTAATATACAGTGATTAACTAGAAATATATGGGCTGAAAATCTTCCACACAGAGAAGTTTCTTACACTGTTTTGTTTTTAGACCCACTACACTTTAGTGGGTTGTTTTGAGACTTCGGGGATACCACGGAGATTACTTGTTTTCAATATCTTATTACCATACCGGCCTAGATATGACGCTGCATACAAATGTCAATATCCCTACATCACTTCCTGATATTATTATAAACTTATCAGGACAAATGAGAGTATTCAGCTTTATACAGCCCACTGCATGAGCTAACAGAATCTAGAAAAACAGGCTGCATATTCTCAAATATGTAACTGTCTTCCTAAACAAGTAAAATAACCGTATGCTATACATTTAAAATGACAGTAAAAATCATATAGTCTGAGGAACAGCTATTATTTTAGATATGATTTCACAAGGCACCCTAATGATAGGATTCTGAGATATACTTAGTCTTCTGTCATGCGTGCACTTGCTCACTCTGCACTTACCTATTAATACACTTAGGTGCTGTTCCTTTCAAAGGCAATGACGGCAAATCCGTACATAAATCCCTCTTCAGCAGGAACACACACACACTGATTCTTCTGCACAAAATAAAGCGGTGCTAACATACAGATCCTACTGTGACGTTAAAAAAAAAACGGGAAGGGTGCTTTGGCACATGCGCACACCAACTTTGTGGTTACAGGTTACTGGCACAAAAAACAAAGTGTTTTGGCACATGCGTACACTAAAGTTGCAGTTTAAGGTTGTGGGCCGCATGGAAGAGCTCTGAGGGTTGCATGTGCCCTGCAGGCTACAGGGTGGACATCTCTGCTCTAGAGGTTGAGAACGCTGACACCAAAGGTTCTTTAGGTACCACTGAAGTTTTCTCATGTGAAGCCTGGCCAGAGGAATTAGAAGGATGCAAAATCCATGTACCCCAAGGCTTGCAGGAACTTCCTCGCAGTGAAGTGATTTCTGGAAGCCATCTGGGTAAAAGAGAGAGGCAGGAAGCTCTGCTTTTCTGGGGGATACGAAGGCCATTTGGGATGCTGTGTCCAGCAGTGCTCCCAACAAAATAATCATCCTGAAGGGTGTTTTGCCTTGATTTCTTCTCGTTGACTGCATACCCTAAAAAGGTTAGGAGGGTTTTGACAAAGAGGAGGTCCTTGAGCTTTTCTTTGCAATCTGTCTGAATGAGGCAGTTGACCATATTTATTTATATTTGTTGACCGGGAGTGTCCGACTGGACGTAGGTTCATTTTCAGCGGAGGCCCGGGGAGAAAAGCTCCAAAGTTAAAATAAACAGAAAGTAGTTACATTGGATTACATAGTGATTAACAATTTACATAGCAATTACTTACAACATATTTACAGATGAAGAACATAGTACATCAGTAGACAACTAGAATATTTATCTGTGAAGCACATAACAGACATTAACAAATGTTACAAGAAGTTGTTCCTGCTGTATAATAAGTACTGGCTTATGAGTATCTGAACTTGTTATAATCAAGGTAGTTAGCGGAGTGGAAAGAAAGGTAGTGTTTGGATGGGGTGGGTGATGTTAGAATGAGAGTTGCAAGGGCATAGCCAGCATGTTTTTAGGTGTGCTTTTAGTAAAGTTTTGAAGTGGGTGCATGATGGTATAGAGGTAATTGTGGGTGAGAGGGAGTTCCATAATTTGGCTATGGTGCAAGAGAATAGTGCTTCACCAGCAGAGTTATTGGCTTTAGTGATCTGCAAGTGATTTTTGTTGCTGGATCTTAGTGGTCTGGTGGTGCGATAGGGTTGGAGTAGATTCTGGAGGGATGGGACATTTAGTGGATGGTTTACTAGTTTGTGGGCGAGTGAGAGCTGATACCATTGAAGGAGGTGAGGGAGTTCAAGCCAGCCCAGTTCAGCAAGTGAGAGACAGTGGTGACTATGGTAGGATGCCCCTGTGGCGAATTTGGCGATTTTGTTGTAGCAGATCTCTAGCTTGTTTAGATCGCATTGCCTTAGGGTTGGTATATATTGGAGAGGCATAAAGTATGGTGGAGATAAGGTGGGAATTTGCTATTTAAATCTTTTCTGCTTTGGTGAGAAGTTGCTTATTTCTGTATAGCGCCCCTAGTTTTTTTGTGGACTTTTTTTATGGTCATGGATATGTGAATGTCAAATTTTAGTTTATTTTCTATTTCCACTCCTAGCAATTTGGTGTGTTCAGTTGGGTATATAGTGGTGTTGTCTTTTGCTGTGATGTTAAAGTGAGAGTTGTTTTGAGTATGTTTGGTGGGTTGGAATATGAGTAGTTTAGTTTTGTTTGGGTTGAGTATTAATTGGGCATCGGATAACCAAGTTTCAACAGAGGAAAAGGCTTCCTGTGTGACTTTTTGCTGTTTGGGTAGGGACTGGGCTGAGCAGATGATGGTTGAGTCATCTGCGTATTGTATGAGTGTGCCATGTTTGGTGGCAGAGGCTAGATTATTGGTGAAGACAGAGAAGAGTAGGGGTCCAAAGATGGATCCTTGGGGAACCCCTATGGAGACAGGTAGTTGGGGAGATGTGTCATTCTGCCATACAACGGATTGTTGGAGGTCAGACAGGTAACTCTGAAACCAGTTGGTGACGGATTGTGAGGATAGGTTATTGAGGACAGAGATACGTTGTTTGTGTGGGACCATGTCAAATGCTTTAGATAGGTCTAGGAAAGTAGCAGAGGAGAAATAGCCATTGTTTTTATGCTGAAAGATAGTGTTAGTAAAGGAGAGTAAGGCAGTGGTGGTGCTATGGTTTGGCTGGAAACCATGCTGAGTACTGGAAAGGAGGTTGTTAGTAAGGAGGTAGTCTGAGACCTGAGAGTGTATGCATCTCTCTAGTATTTTGGAGAGTGGAGAGAGAATAGCTATGGGGCGGTAATTGGTTAGTTCTGTGGAGGGTCCGCCTTTGTGGAGGGGAATTATATGTGATACTTTCCACAGTGTGGGGACGTAACTTTCTGACAGAGATCGGTTAATCAAGATGGATACTGGGTAGGCCAAAGCATCAGCTGCAATTTGTAGGTATTCACTTGGGAGGTTGTCTGCTGCTAATCTGGTGGGCTTAAGTTTAGTTAAGAGTTTTTTTATGTTGGAGGTAGGTACAAGAGAAAAAGAGAAGGCAGTGGGGAGATTACTAGTTGAAGGTGTGGGTTGGAGGGGAGGGGGGATTGTGTTGTTTAGCTAGTGATGGTATGTTTTTTGTGTGAAGTGTGTGTTGAATGCGGTAGCAATATTTTCTGAGGAGTGAGGGATGTTAGGAGGAGGGGTACTGACTTTACCTGGGTGGAGGATGGAGTTTATGGAGGACCAGAATTGTTTGGGGTTGTGTTGGGAGGAGTCTAGGGCAGACTGGTAGTATTGGAATTTGTCCTGTTTTATTAGCTTTTTGAATCTATTGCGTAGTTCTAGGAATTTCTGTCTAGTTGAGGGGGTTTTGGTTTTGCGCCAGTGCTCCCAGGCTTTATCCCTGTTTTTCATTTCTGACTTAGTGGTTTTCTGTAGCCATGGAGAGGGTTGTGCTTTGATTCTGGAAAGTCTTATGGGGGCATGGTAATTAAGGATGCTCAGGAAGGTAGTATTAAAAAATTCAACTGTGTCATCAAGACTAAGGTACTTCAGAGGATGCAAGTTACATTCTTTGAGGGATGAGATGAATGTGAGTGGGTTAAAGTTTAGTTTTTTACGTATTTGACGGTAGATGACAGGTTTAGCTTGGTATAGGTATTTTTTGAGTAGGAATGTTGGGGAGTGATCACTGATGCTATCTGATAAGCAGCCTATTATATATGACTGGTGGCTCTTACCGACTAGTATCCAGTCCAGGGTAGTGTGCTTGCTGGAGTTTTTATTTATCCTGGTTGGTGACTGGACTAGTTGGGTGAAGCCATGAAGATTTACATGATGGGTTGGATGGTTGCCAGAACAGGATTGCCAGTCAATATTGAAATCACCTAAAATTATAGTTTCTTGGGGGAGATGGTAGGTAGACCAGCTGAGGAGGTTTTCTAGTGGAGGGATGTTTTGGCCAGGTGGGAAGTAGCATCCAATTATGTTGATGGTTTTGTTTTGGTTTATTTTGAGGTTGGTATATATTATTTCTTCATTGCCTATTTGTGGAGCTGATGATTTTAAGATATTTAATGTTTAGATGCTGTTTAACTATTATAGCTGCCACCGCCTCCTTTCTTGTTTAGCCGGTCTACTCTTAGTACGCCATAACCTGTAGGGAAGTATTTGCTCACTGGTAATGTGAGGTTTTAGCCAGGTTTCTATCAGGATGACTATATCTGGGGAGTACAAGTCTATGGTGGCATGGAGTTCATGGACTTTGTTGGATATACTTCTAATATTTAGGCTTAGTAGAAGGAAGTCACTTGGCTTTCTATTGGCTGTAATATGGGAGAAGTTGTGGTTTCTAGTCTGATTGTGAGAATTGGGGTTGGAGATGGTAGGGCCAGGGTTGGGGTGGATATCTCCACTTAGGGCAAGTTTAGATATGCATGAGGTTATTTGTTTTCTCAGTTTTTGAATGTGTTTGTTTACAAGGGAAACTTTATGATTGTGCTCTTTGTGTAATAGGTATGGTGGGAGGGTTACTGTGTTAAGTTGTAGAGATGCTTTATGTTTGAGTGATATAGTTGGTAGAATATGTGGAGGGTGCATAGGGATGTTTCTTGAGTTGGTGGGAGGGGAGCTTGAGTAAGGGTGAGATGAGTGGTGGTGTGAGTAGTAGTACAGTGGTAGTGGTTGAGTGGGGGAATGATGGAGCTTTGGTAGGATGTAAGATATGCAAGGAGAGTGCATGCAGTGAGCATAGGTAAGGTATGCTTGTACATGTTAGTTGAGGAGGTGTGATAGTAGTGGGAAGATGGAGGAGGTAGTGTTGGGTTAGCGCTGTGGTTGGCTACTGGAAAGATGGGAGGGGTTTGTGAGTGTAATAAAGGTGGGACCACTGGGGGCGGAGGAATAGGGGCAGGGTGGGAGCAGCGGTAGAGACCCTGTTAGTTGCTCTTATGAGGGGGCTGGAAACAATCAGGTAACATAGTTAACTGATAAATGAACATATGATAGTGACAAGGGTGGCTGTAGTTGTAAAAATGGTGCCTGCCACAGGTAATATTTATTAACTTTGAGATTGTCTTAAGGTAATAAACAGGGAAGGGGGAGGGGAGAACAAGGGTGTGAGCAGGCAGTTCTCTGTACTGCTGCTAATGAGCCAAAGCAAAGAAAAGTTTGTGTTTAAGAAACAATCACAATTGACCAAGGACTGCTCTGAAACAAAGTCATTTCTTAACCATTTCTCAGGTGGAAAAACAGGATAACCTTGTATCAGTAGGCTACTGTGGTCTCAAGTTTAAATTAACAAACACACAGTATTGATCCGTTATGGATACTATTTAAGGGTATAAATATAAGGGTACATTTGTATATTTTTTTTTCTGCAAAAGGCTATGGCCATGGCTAAGCATTTGGTGAATACCGTGGGAGCAGTAGATGAGCCAAAGGGTACCGCAGAGAAATAAAAGTGTTGTGAGCCTGCTCTGAAGCGAAGGAATTTCCCTGCAGGATTTCCTTATGGGGATGTGGAGGTAACCATCGTTTAGATCTAGGGCAACTAACCAGGCATTTTTTGCCAGCATAGGCAGCAGCTACTGCCATTTTGAATTTGGGAACCACCAGGAAGGTGTTCAGAATGGATAGATCCAGGATGGGTCGCCAAGTACCCTCTTTTCTGGGAACAAAGAATAGTCTGGAATAAAAGCCTTTGCCTGTTTGATCTGAGGGGACAGGTTCCACTGTCCCTTGGGATTTGAGAGTTTGGACTTGTTTCAATGCCTCTGCCCACTGATTTGGAGGCAAGTCGGGGTACCCTCTTGGAAAAGGGAGTTTGTTGAAGGAGAATTTGTATCCCTGAAAAATAATCTTTAAAATCTATTGGTCCTTTGCTACAAAAAGCCAATTTTCTTTCCAGAGGGAGAGCCTTCCTCCTAGTTTTTGGTGAAAGAAAAGAGGGCAGAGGGGGGAAGAGGGAGTCAGAGTTTTTGTCAGAGGGATGGCTTAGAACTCCCTACCTTTGGAGTGGAAGTGGTCCACTGTTTGGTTCTCTGCTGTCCCTGGGGTAGGAGTCTGGGTGGTCTGTCCCTGTCTGGCTTACCTTGCCCCTATCTGTTAGGTGCAGGAAAGGACCAGTGTTTTGAGGGAAAATTCCTGCTGAACCTAGGAGGTTGTACCTGAAGGAAATTGTTTACTGTTTGCATAGATTTTACTTTGTCTTCCATCTTTTTAAGCACCTCTTCTGCTTTTACTCCAAACAAGCGGCCCTTATCCAAGAGTGCATCAAGCAATTTAGATCTGACATGATCAGGAAGAGGTTATTTCAACCATGCATTTCTCCTAATGATAGATCCTGACACTGCTGCCCTACTTGAGGCTTCTAGGGCGTCATATCCAGTGTAATAAGTGTTTAACCACTTGACAAGTAGAGTGCAGTAAATCTGCTAACTCTTTTGAACTGGCACATAGGAAAGGTTGAAATCTTTTGTTTTAATAGTTCCAAAGTGTGTTGTTGATATTTTAACATGCGGAACTGATAGCTGAGTGCTCTGATAGCTAAGGTTGCAGAGGTGTATACTTTTTTTACCCCATCTGCCCAGAGCTCTGGAGTCCTTGTCAGAAGGAATAGGATTCTTTGCAGAACTAGCCTTAGCTCCTTTTGGTCCCTGTTTAATGACCTCTGGAGCAGGATTTCTGTACAGGAATTTGTGAGAATCTGATACTCTAATTCCGGTCAGGTTTTCTGGGAGCAAGTGGGAGGGCGTTAGGAGTTAAACTGGATTCATGGAAGACCATCAACAACCTCTTAGATTAGATGGATGGCCAAGGGTCTGTGCTGGGGTGGGTCTAGAAATTCTTAGTCTTTCCTTAGACTGATGGAAGTCCTGGGATTCCCAGTGGAAATGTTCCCTGAGGGTGTGAAGGGTTTCCCCAAAGGAAAGATCTTCTGGTGGGGAGGCAGAAGGAATGGATTCCTCTGCAACTGAATAATCATAAGCAGTCAGAGGTTGTTGTTCCTCTTCAAAATCTGAATAATCCGACTCCTCAGAATCCTGCTCTGTCAGTATTTCAGGAGAAAGGTCTCTTTTCCTTTTAGAAGGTATGGCCTGACTATCCCCGATAAGGGTGATAAGATCCTCTGTCATTTTAAGAATTTGAGCTTGGGATGATGGAGCAGGAGTAAAATGGAGGCTAGAGGTAGTTTTCTTAGGACTGGCTTTGCCTCTAGGCCTAAGCGTATCCATCAGTCTGAGAGAAACTGTAGTGGGGGAAGATGTCAGTTTTTGTCTAGATTCAATAGTGCAAAATAAACCTCCTCGGAAGCCGGTGCCTGTGTCGCAGCTCCAGACCCAACCAAGGCAGAGACCACCAAAGGCACGGAAGACGAAGAAGATTTCTGCGGCATACAGGACTCCTAAACTGTCTCAGTAGAGGCCTGCGAAGGTATCGAATTGGGCATCAGAAGCTGTGAAGGCACCTCACTGAATTTCTGAGAACTAACTACCTGCTTAGCGGTAGAGTTGTTGGAAGGCTTAGGCTTGTGTGGTCTTGTCTATCTTTATCCTTACATTTTTTTCGGAATGTGAAGTCAGAAGAAAATATATGGCTACAATAAGAGCTCTACGACGAATGGTTCTGACATTAAAGAGGGCACAGAACCAGCAACGGGAAACGTTGTGGTCAGGGCCTAAACAAGTGAAGCAGTATGAATGGAAGTCTCGGTGAGATATTTGCTTTCCACAGGCGAGACAATTGTTATCTTTTTCAGACATCGGTTAGTGCAAGAAAAAAGGATCCCCAATGGGGTACTTAGCTTTAGACGTTTTCAGCTGCAATTCAAACTCTGGTAGCGACCTACCAGCACACTTGCGAACTGCTTCTGCTACGGGCTCCATGGCAAGAAAGACTGATGTAATGATGTTGGCTGCCTTCCGTTATAGGACTGACGACCTGACGTCAGGCAGCAAGCGACAGCAGCCAATGTGGATAAACATGGACTCTGGTATTCAGGCTGGCCGATGGCTACCACAGCTGGGATAACTGCAACAGTGAAACATGAAGAGCATCTGGAGGAGAGTAGAAAAGAAGGAAGGGGACTAGTATGTAGATAGGATGCTAGCGTGATATTAATAGAAATTGAGAGATGGAGTGTATGGATGTGGAGGGTGGAGTTAACAGAGGAACGGGTGTGGTGTGGATTAGTTTAAATTTAGAGGCAGTGGAGGTGGGTAGGATTTGATGCCAGGGTAGAGGAGGGATGTAGGGCAAGGTATGGCATCAAAGTGAGTCCGAGGGCAAATGGAGCAGGATGACACCCCAGAGACTGAGAATCTTCAGGCAGGTTCTCAGAAAAAATCATCAGTAAGGCAGCAGCAAATCTTCTTAAAGTGCTTGTTATTGTGCCAGTTAAGTATTGGGAGCACAGCAGTAGGGTATGTCATGTTACATACACACCATTAAAGAATATAAGCTTAAGGGCATTCTGTACTCCACCGTAATTAAGCAGAGTGGAATCAGAAACTGCTGCAAGTACAGTTATTAATTAAATTAAGCTGGGACGGGGATGGCCACACTTGGGGATGGATGGATGTGTGTGTGTGTGTGTGTGGATACTATATAGATTACAAATCTTAAAAAAAAAAAAAAAAAAAAAAAAAAAAAAAAAAAAAAAAAATACTTAACATTAAAACTATTAAAGCCAAAAATACTTTGTATATTGCATAGCTGATCAACAGGAAAAAAAATGTATACATACTTTATTTAAAAAGCATTTTGGCAGGTTTGCAATGAGTTTTCAGGTGAATTTTTTTTTTTTTGAATTCCCATGTGTTTAAAATCATCCGGGGGGGGGGGGGTGCCTTGTAGTTTACAGCTGAGGGGGGTAGTAGAATTTCTTATTTATAAAGCGTTTTGGCAGGCTTTGCAGTGAGCTTGCAGGTGAATTTTTTTGAATTCCCAATGTGTTTAAAATCAGTTTTTTTTTTTACTTTTTTCAAGAACTTTACACAGATGATGTAAATGCATGTAGGAAACACACATGTAAGCGTCACTTCTAAAGGGTCACTTGACACTTATCAAAGGCTCTCAAAATTGTCAGTATTTTTACTACTTCCATTTTATGTGAATGGGACTGTGATCTAACAGCTTAAAAGTCATTGCAGTCTTATTAGCTATGCTATCACACTGCATGACCATCAAGAAATAGCTTCCAAGAACACCACAGCACTGTCAGCATATCTACCCTGAAAACAGCATTTAAGAAAAAAATAATAAAGAAGTTATGTACTCACTATAACGTTCTATATGAGTAGTTCTACTTCATTTGTCTTCAACCTGTGGGATACCGGATCCGTATCGGATCCGAGCCGGCAACTTTATTAGCATCTGCTCAGAGCTCAAAGCTCTTCCCCTTACCCATAATACACCTCCACTACCTTCCAACCCTCAGATAGGTTTGCTGAAACTTATACTGATAACCTGACCTGAAAAAATACTTGTGACCTATAACTTCAGCATATAGGCTGTCCATATGCCAAGGTCCGGGGGAAGGAGGGAGGGACGGTTGAAGACAAATGAAGTAGAACTACTCAGATGGAATGTTATGGTGAGTACAAAATTACTTTATCTGAAGTAGTTTACTTCATTTGGACTTCAACCTGTGGGACAGAGTCCCCAGCTACTAAACTCCTGGGTGGCCCTCATGGAAGGATATTCCGGAGCATGGCGGAACCAAAGAATGCTCCTCCTGGAAGTCAAATCCAATTTGTAATGAGAAATAAATGTATAAGATGAGAAACAAGTAGCTGCAGAACAAATATCATCCAAAGAGACTCTGGGCCAAAAGGCCGCAAACGTAGCCATGGATCTAGTGAAATGAGCTCTCACCTGACCCACAGGAGACATGCCTCTGTCCTTAAAGACCTGAAGGATTATTGAAGAAATCCATCTAGCAATAGTGACCTTGGAGAGAGGTTTTCCCAAAAAGGGTTTATAGAAGGTTACAAACAATTTATCAGATTTACGGAAATGTTTTGTCCTGTGTAAATAGAATTGTAACTGTCTATGAACATCCAGCAGGTGGAGTTTGTATTCCATCTTGTTAGCAAAATTAGGAAAGAAAACAGGTAAACTGATGGCCTGACTGATATATTAACTGGTGATGCCACCTTAGGAAGAAAGGATGGGTTGGTCCAAAGGGAAACACTATCTTTGTGAAAAATCATTTAAGGAACTTTGACAGAGAAGGCCTGCAGTTCTGAAACTCTTTTGGCTGAGGTAATAACCACAAGAAATGCTGTTTTCCAAGATAAATATTTTAGATCTGTGGTTGCAGCAGGTTCAAAAGAGGAGTGACCAGAGCTTGAAGACCCATAGTAAGGTCCCATGGGGGAACAGGATCCTTGACAAGGGGGGGGGGGGGCGTAACAGAAAAGCGCCTTTAATAAAGGCTTTACACAGCCTGGAGGAGGCTAGAGAGGCAGAATTCACACCAACATGAAAATGAGAAATGGCAGCCAACTGAACCTTGACAGTAGAAGAACTAGCTCCGTGTTGAAAAATATCAGCTAGAAAATCAAGAATGCTGGAAATAGGAGCCGTGAAGGGATCTAAACTCCTTTGAGAGGCCCAAAAGGAAAAACGTTTGCATTTGCTGCGGTAGAAGCCTTCCTGAAGACACTGGAGGGTATAACCTTCCTGAAGACACTGGAGGGTATAAATGTATCTCCAAACACCATCATATTGGGTGACTTCAATTACCCGAATATAGACTGGGAACATTACTCAAGCCCTAACTTTCTAGCCCAACGGTTCCTGGAGTTCATAAATTCAAATGCCATGGAACAGCTAGTCACTGTTCCCATGAGAGGAGAAAATATACTAGATCTCATTGTCACAAACATGGGGACAAAATGCTCCACACCGGAAGTATATCCCTCATTGGTGAGATCTGATCATAAACTAATCTCACTGGAAATCCACATCCCGCCCCCACCCCAAACAAAAAAGACCATAGTGAAGAACTTCTAAAGCAAACTTCACACTACTCAAGACTGGTGTGGTATCCTTCAAGGCCCCTGAGCCAGTGGAAACCACAACCCAAGCTGCGGAAGCCCTTACAAATGCCTTCTATGAACACCTCCAGGACTGCATGGATCAGGCAATCCCAAATAAAACCAAGACTCTTTCCACAAAGGGCAAACGTCCAGTCTGGTGGACCCCAGCCATTAACAAACTTTACAATAAGAGGAGAAAGCTATTACATGATCGAACAAAATCCATAAAAGGGAAGTCAACCCTGATCATTATTAGTAAAAAAATACGAGCACTCATAAAATCAACTAAGGCCAATTTTGAGAGAAAAATTGCCATGGATTCAAAGGACAATCATAAGGCCTTTTTCAGCTATGTTAGGAACCTGGGTGGAAACTCCCAGATATGCTCAGAATTAGTCCAAAATGATACAAAAATCACTGAACCCACAGACATTGCCAACATACTGGCAGACAGGTTCAGTGCAAACTTCACCCCCCTCTCCCCCCCTAAAGGAGAGATAACTATCCCAGCCGAGTGTAGCCTCCCGGACATCTCAAATGCGTAGGTGAAAGCTGCTCTCTCTAAAGCTAAAAAAGTACAGTTTTGTACCTACCATAAATGTAGATGTTCGAGGATTCCCTTGCTGCAGTCCTGACTATTGGGTATAGTCCGCGTCCCAGTCGGCCCGAATACCAGAGTATAAGGCTGACGTCGGTCATGGCGCCTTAGACTGACGTCAGTACGTCAGGGTACTAATGCGCATGACCGACGTCATTTCCTCAGTCTTTTCTTGCCCCAGATGTCAGAAGACCCAAAAAGACAAGTCCCAAAAACAACCTGCACCAATAAACATGCACAATATATACAGTAATATATATACAAAAATATAAGCATGTAAAGGCACCTACACAACCACCCTGAAACACAGAGGGAAGGAGGGAGGGTTTGGACTGCAGCAAGGGAATCCTAACATCTACATTTATGGTAGGTACAAAACTGTACTATGTTCTTCGCCTTCCCTTGCTGCAGTCCTGACTATTGGGTAGAATCCCAAAGCAGAGGTAAGGGAGGCTGGCAAATTATAAAGTAGCAGGAGCTGACAACATGCCTTGTAAAACAGCTGTGGCAAAACCAGCTCTAGACTTAGAGTATATAGGCAGGTGATAATGCCTAGAGAAAGTATGCACTGAACTCCAAGTAGCTGCTTCCAGAATATCCTTAGTTGCCACCCCCCTTAGAAATGCTGTTGAAGTGGCAGTAGCCCTAGTGGAATGAGGCCTAATCCCAGCTGGAACCTCTTTGCCATGATGGGAATAACAAAATGCAATGCAAAAGCCAATCCACCTAGAAATAGTTTGTTTTGACACAGGTTTGCCCTGTGAACTTAAAGCAAAAGAAACAAGTAACTGTTGAGACTGCCTAAAATCTTTAGTCCTGCTCAAATAACGCAATTGCCTGTGTACATCTAAAGTGTGCAAAATCTTTTCCCCTTTATTTTGAGGATCTGCAAAAAACGTAGGCAAATGAATAGTTTGGTTTAAAGCCACACTAGAAACCACCTTAGGCATAAAGGAAGGATTAATGCGTAATGATACCCTGTCCTTATGGAAAATCAAAAGGGCTCTACTGCCATAAGGGCCTGCAACTCAGACACCCTTCTTGCAGAAGTAATAGCCAACAGAAAAGCAGTCTTCCATGACAAATATTTCAATTCAGCAGTAGCTGCAGGCTCAAAAGGTTGTAGAGTAAGTTTTTCCAACACAAAATTGAGATCCCAAGCTGGAGTAGGAGCTCTACGGGGGTCTTATATTCTTTGCCCCTCTAAGAAACTGCTTGAACAAAGGATGAAAACAAAGGTGGGTCACAATCATAGTGAGCTGAAATTGCTGCAGCATGAATCTTTATGGAAGAGAAAGACAAACCTTTGTCCAATAACTCAGTAAGATATTGAAGAGCCACACTCAAATTAGACTCTGAAATCTCCAAATTCTTTGCTGTACACCAAAATAAAAATCTCTTCCATTTTTCATGCACACTCCTAGTACTAGGCCTTCTAGCTTCCATAATCACATTTAAAACTTGTTGAGGAAGCTGAGACCTTCCATGTTTCAACCCAGAATATGCCAAGCTGTGAGATGGAGAGATTGAAGCTTGACATTGAGCAGATGACCGTCCTTCTGAGATAACAGATGAGGAATCAGAGGTAAAGGCCATGGAGGCTTCTTTACAAGACTCCTTAGAAGTGGGTACCAGTGTTGCCGAGGCCAATCTGGAGCTATCAAAATCATCCTTGGCCTGTCCTGTCTGACCTTTAGTAATACCTTTGGAAGAAGAGGTAGAGGTGGAAAAGCATAGACATGAAGGTTTTTCCAACTGAAAGACAGAGCATCCACTTTCCAAGCTGTGTGATGAAACCCCTTTGTGCAATACTTTGGCAGCTGGTGGTTTAGTGGAGAAGCGAACAGATCTATGTCTGGAGTTCCCCATGACACTGTCAATTTCTGAAATACATGAAGATCCAGTTTCCACTGTGGGGATCCATGATTTGTCTGCTTAATACATCTGCTAGGAGTTCTGTGCTCCTGGCAGAAACCTTGCCTGAAGAGTCAGTTGCAGGCTTAACGCAGTCTCCCATAAAATCATTGCTTGCCTGCATAGAGGATAAGAATGTGTTCCCCTTGCTTGTTGATGTACCACATGACAGTTGTGTTGTCTGTCAGAATCAACACCTGCCCTGGAAGAAGTAACTCCTTGAACGCCATCAATGCAAACTGGACTGCTAACATCTCCTTCATGTTGATATGTAGATGCTGTAGTCTGGCAGGCCACTTGTCTTGTATCCACTTTCCATTTAGATGAGCTCCCCAAGCAGTGTCCGAGGCATCTGTCGTTAAAATCTGACTCGCCTCTGGCCGGGTCACAGAGAGTCCCTTGTTTAGGTGACATTCCTGAGCCCACCACAAGAATTCCTTTTGAAGGCAAGGTATTATTTGAATGACAGTGTCCAAATCTTGGCAGTGCTGTGTCCATACATTTTGAGATACCATTGCAGCTTCCTCATATGCAGTTTGGCATTGGGAAGCACCAGAATACAAGATGCCATGAACCCTAATGCTTGAAGGACTGTCCTTGCAGTCAGCACGGACTGATGAGATAGTTGATGGAAGTAAAGTGACAGACTCTTTTGTTTGTCCGGGGTTAAAAAGGCCATCTGGGCTGCTGTATTCAGTCTCACACCCAGAAAGCACATGTCTTGAGAGGGTACTAGACTGGACTTTATTTCGTTCACAGCATACCCTAGCCATCTTAGCACTGCTATGACATATTCCAGATGCTGTAGAAGGTGTTCTTTTCTTGAGCCAGAATCAGGCAGTCGTCCAAGTAAGGATAAATTTGAATGCCTTGAAGCCTGAAGTAAGCTATCACTGGAGCCAGAACCTTTGTGAATACTCTGGGCGCAGTAGATAAGCCAAAGGGCAATGCAGAGAACTGATAATGAAAATCTCCAGTTCGAAACCGCAGATACTTTCTGCAACTTAGCCTTATGGGCACATGAAGGTAAGCTTCCTTGAGATCCAAAGTTACCATCCAGTGATCCTTGCCCAGCAGAGGTAACAGTTGCTGTAACGTCAACATCTTGAACTTGGGAATGTCCAGATAAGTGTTGAGGATAGATAAATCCAAAATTGGTCTCCACGTGTTCCCCTTCTTTGGTACTAGGAACAGGCGAGAATAAAATCCAAGCCCCTTTCTGACACAGGGACTGGCTGAATAGCCCCTATCTGGAGTAACTGAGAAACTTGCTTGAGAGCCTCTTCTTTGTGGAGGAGGAACATCTGGCATGCCTTTGAAAGGGGGCATTGTGTGGAAATAAAATCTGTACCCGTGATGAATGATATCCAGCACCCATCTGTCTTGAGTGATTAAATCCCAATTTTCTTTGAAAAGAGACAATCTTCCTCCCAAAGGAGCTGCCAGACGAGAGTCCACTGGCAGCTGAAAAGGCAGGTCATTGGTTCTGCTTACGAAAGGACTGACCCCTGCCCTCACCAGAAGTCTGAGCAGGTGAACTGTCTGATCTAGGCCTAAATGAACCTTGAGTCCTGCCCCTACCACGTCTAGATCTACCCCTAGACTGGGAACCATAAGCAGGATATGTCCACCCCTTAGCAGGCCAATTTCTACTAAACTTTGGAGGCTGCACCTGCAAAAAATCTTTAACAGTCTGCATAGACTTAGCTTTATCCTCCATTTTCTTTAAAACTGCTTCCACAGGCGGTCCAAACAACACATCAGACTGTAAAGGAGCATCCAAAATCCTAGTCTTAACATGCTCAGCTAAATTCTGATCCTTCAACCATGCATGTCTGCGAAGAACAGAACTAGTAGCAGCCACCCTCGAGGAGGCCTGAACAGCATCAAAACCACACTGCAAAGAATGCTTACCCACTTGTTCAGACACATGAACCAAATCCAGCAATTCTTTACACTCAATACCTTCCGCCAAAGCATCCACCTTAGATTTCAATTGTGAAAGGAGATAATTCTGATATTTCAGCATATGAAATTGACAATTCAACCCTCATGGCTAGAGTGGAAGAAGTATATACTTTCCCCACCTATCCAAAGCCCTTGCCTCTTTATCAGAGGGTACAGGATTTTTAACAACAGAAGCTTTAACACCTTTAGGCCCCTGAGAAACAGTTTCTGGGTCCGCCCTGGGACTCTTAAACAAATACTTATGAGCTTCGGGCACCCTATAATACCTATCAGGCTTAACAGGAGCAGGAGGCAAGGAATCAGGGTTCAGAGAAGCCTCTGCAAAACATCCTCCACCACATTCAACACAGGAGGAATAGCTAAGGGCCTATGCTGAGGCAAAACAAGAATTCCCTAAGCCTTTTCTGGAGTCAGAGTAATCTTGGCCTTCCCATTTAAAGTGCTCCTCATGGAGTGAAGAGTCTCTGAAAATGAAAAATCTTCAGGAGGAGAAGCTGAAGGAGTGGAATCATCCACATCAGAATCAGAATAAGCAGGAAACTCTTGCAAGTCTTCCACAGAAGACTCTGAAGCCTGTGAACACTGTTCAAAACTATCAAACTCCTGTTCCACCCTAGGCCTCTTATCAGGTGGGGGCATAGAACCTCTAATCAGAGTAATCAAATCTTCAGCCATTTTAAGCATATGTTTCTTAGGCACAGAGCCCGAAATGCTAGGAGAAGCCCCCACAGAAGCTGAACTTGGTCTTCCTCTAAAAGAAGCTTTAGAAACAGAAGGAGAGGCCCTAACTACCTTGGGAAGAGAGGGAAGAACAGTTACCTGAGAAGCCCCCTCAGCCTGGCCTACCTCCTGAGAGGGCACATCCTGTAACAGTAAAGTATCTGCCTGAGACTCCACAGAGACTCCTGGCAAAACCTCTGGCTCCCCTGAGCCTTCTAAAGGACCGACGTCAGGGACTGCCGGTTCCTCACCCCTAGACTTCACTGTTTTGTCCTTGCGCTTCTTAGATGAAGCAGGCGTCGGAGCATCCGACGGCATAGTATAATTGCAACGCTTCCCAAACACTAACCTAGCACAATCAAGCCTCCTCTTAATAGTGCGCTTATTAAATCTAGCACAAGAGCGCAACCAACAACGCCGTGCTCAGGCCCTAAACAAGGTATACACAATGTATGATAATCCCTATGCGTATCTGCTTCCCACAAGAAATACAGTTATTCACTTTTTCTGACATCCGTAATATACTGAGGCAAGAAAACCAAAATGTTCAACGGGTTACTTAGCCAACTCTGTACTCGGTCTGAAACTCCGGTTTCGGAAAATCTCAGAACGCCAACCTGCACTCGCAAAATTGCTTCTGCATCGGACCATGCGGCAAAAAAGACTGAGGAAATGACGTCGGGCATGCGCATTAGTACCCTGACGTACTGACGTCAGTCTAAGGCGCCATGACCGACGTCAGCCTTATACTCTGGTATTCGGGCCGACTGGGACGCGGACTATACCCAATAGTCAGGACTGCAGCAAGGGAAGACGAAGAACATCACAGCATCAATGGGACTGGATGGTGTCCCCGGCTGTGTGCTACACGAGCTAAATGAGGAATTAAACCCGCACATAAGGCAGCTGTTTAATCTCAGCCTTACCACAGGATACGTGCCCAAGGAGTGGCGTACGGCAACTGTTGTCCCACTCCACAAAGGCGGCGCCTCTACGGACCCTGGTAATTACCGCCCCATAAGCTTAACAAGTCCAGTCTGGAAAGCTATGGAGAGGATCATAATGGAGCTCATAAACAAAGATATAGGGGACTTGCAGACATTGGACCCGACCCAGTTTGGCTTTGTCAAGGAAGATCATGCCTTTTGAACTTGGTCGACTTCTTCGAAACAGTCACCAAGGCCATTGATGAGGGAAAGGCAGTCCATACAGCCTACCTTGACCTTGCAAAGGCTTTCGACAATACCCCACTCGGGTATTGTAGAAAACGTACCAGCTTAAATGTAAACCCATATGTCACAAGATGGGTTGCAAACTGGCTTAAGGACAGAACCCACAGGGTTAGAGTTGCTGGCGCTGTGTCAGACTCCAAGCCGGTCACAAGTGGTGTCCCACAGGCTCGGTCCTTGGCCCCTATTGTTTGGCATCTACTTCTCAGAAGTACAGGCCAACATAGGAGGACTTTGGCTGACAAAGTTTGCAGACGACTGCAAACTGGGCGCCATAGTGGAAAGTGCATCAGACACGGATATCCTTCAGAAGGGACTCACGGAAACAGATAGCTGGTGCCAGAGCCATGGCCTGAAGTTAAACGCCAAAAAATGTATAGTCATCAGTCTCGGGAAAAACAAGGTAACCACAAGCTACCATATAGGTGGCAATCCACTAAGCACAGAAGAGGTTATCAGGGACCTGGGGACCCAGGTTGACAGTGGCCTTTCTTTGACACTCACATTGCTAAAGTGGTTAGAAAGACCTTCTACACTGCCCACTTGATCATGGAGGGATTCACATCCAGATCTAGTGAGGTCATTGTTCCCCCTGTACTCTTCACTTATCAGACCAATGATAGAGTACAATGCCCCATTCGGGATGTATCTCACCCGACATCTGCAGCAATTGGAGAGACCCCAAAAGTTCCTCACCAAAAGGATAAAGGGACTCCAAAATCTGTCATATGCTGCCAGATTGAAGAAACTCAAGCTCTATTCAGTCGCATACCGCCTGCTCAGAGGTGACATGTGCCTGACATACAAGGCCATGTCCAACCCGGAATTAATGGACATGCTCCACCTCAAAAAATCCAAATCCACCAAAACCACTAGAGCAAGCGACTTAAACCTTAGCACGGATATAAATAGGACATGCTGGAGGGATAGATTTATCACTCAGAGACTCCCTATGCTGTGGAATAAAATCCCGGTCCATGTGAGGCAGAGCACCTCGCTGACTCTGTTCAAGAGAAATCTAGACCTGTGGATGGGAGATCGTAGGTTTACCCCGGGAATCATCTCTGTGTCACTGCTGGACAGAGGCACAACAAACTAATGGGCACAGTATTTTTTCATATAAGGGGTGGCGTAAACCACAAAAATTTGGGCTAGGCTTATAAATGCCTTAGGGCAGATAGCCTAGTATAAACCTATGAACCTATGAACCTATAAGAAGACTTATGAGCAGCCACCAAAATAGACCTAACTGCGGAGGATAATCCCAGAGTCCTAGCAATCACAGGAACTGGAGCAGCCAAGCTGTGAGCTTCAAACTTTCCAGATTCGGATGAGGAACCCCCGAAAGGTGTGAAATCAGATCCTGAATGGGATCTGAGATCCAAGTCAGAGCCAGAAGGGGAGAAGAAAGGAAAGGAAGCCATACCTGGCGAGGCCAAAACGGGGCAATGAGGATCACTTTGCTCCCAGGTCGACGAGCTTTCTGTAGAAACCTCGGAATAAGAGATACTGGAGGGTAAGCATACAGAAGACCGGGAGGCCAAGCATGGACTAGAGCATCTCTGTGGGACTCCCCCCAGCAGGGGGGGGTCAGAGCAAAAACTCACTGCACTCTGCG
This sequence comes from Protopterus annectens, assembly GCF_019279795.1. Classification (NCBI taxonomy): domain Eukaryota; kingdom Metazoa; phylum Chordata; order Ceratodontiformes; family Protopteridae; genus Protopterus; species Protopterus annectens. The sequence goes on from NC_056731.1 coordinate 1,527,503,495, forward strand.
TTGGAAGGAGATGTGAAGAGATCGCAGCAAGGCTGACCACACTCGAGGAAAATCTGTTCCGCTACTGAAAGCTTCAGAGACCACTCGTAAGGCATCAGAATAGTTCGACAACCTGTCCGCTAGTATGATGGACCGTCCTGGAATGTGCGTTGTGATGAGAAAACGACCGGTGGAGATCGCCCATTCCTACACTCTCATGGCCTCGCGACAAAGGAGTAAGATCTGGTCCCTCCCTGTTTGTTGATATACTAGACCACTGACATGTCTGACTGAACTGCAATCATTCTCAGAGGAAGAAAGGCATGAAGGGCCTGCAAAGCTAAAAGGACCACCCTCATCTCTAGAACATTTATGTGCAAGCTGGTCTCTACAGGGAACCACAGGGCTTGGACTGTCCTGTCCAAACAATGCCCCCCCCCCCACTAGAGATGGAAGGCATCCATGGTCACTGTGGCTTGGACCAGGGCTGGAACAAAGAGTCATCCCTCCAAAATGTCCGGAGAACGCATCCACCTTATGAGGGATAACCAAAAGACTCGACTGAGTTGTACTGGATATGACAATGGAAGTTCCAACAGGGACCATTGTACAGCTGGTGTCCACTGTAGAATTATCATATGTAACCGGGCACATGGGAGGAGTGTTATGGTCGCAGTCATTGAACCCAAGTTCCTCAGCACTGATTCTGCTGTTGGAAGATGAGAATGGTAGATTAGAGAGACATGCATCCTCAGGGTTTGCACAGTCCATCGAGGTCAGGAAGATTTTGCACTGTAAAGTATTTATCCTTGCACCAATGTAGTCTATCACCTGCACAGGAGCTAAGAGTGATTTGGATGCGTTGATTTTGATCCCCAAACACAGGGCCAGGATCAAGAAATAATCCCTGGTTTGGGAAAGTAGACGCCTGGTGGGAGCAGTGAGGAGCCAATCATCCAGGTACAGATAAGACCTGAATCCCCTGAAGCCTCAGGTGAGCCGCTACCACTGCCATCACTTTGGTGAACACCCTGGGGGCTGTGGTGAGACCAAAGGGTAGATCTCGAAACTGGTAATGATAGTCTCCTAGCCGGAAGCAGAGGAACCTCCTGGAGCTTCTGTGCATTTTTATGTGATGGTAAGCATCCTTGAGGTCCAATGAGTACATCCAGTTGCTCTCTTTCAGGTACAGCATGATGGACTGTAGTGTGACCATCTGAAACTTCTCTTTGGCAACTGACAGGTTCAGGGCAGACAGGTCCAGCATGGGCCTAGAGTCCCCAGTTTTCTTTGGCACCAAAAGAACCTGGAGTAGAAGCCCAATCCAGACTGATCTTGGGGGACGGTTTTGATGGCTCGTTTTTCTAGCAGCTTGGAAATTTCCTGTGCTGCTGCTTCCTTCTTCATTGGTGGTACTTGCGGGAGGTGTTTGGGAGATTTGAGGGGACCCACAAAGGGGATAGAGTATCCTCTGGATATGATCTGAAGCACCCAGCTGTCTAATGTTATGGACTCCCATGCCGCCAGGTGCAAGGACAATCATCCCCAGATTGCCTCCAGAGTAGAGCAGCCGGGCCACCCCTCAGGGCTGCTGTCCGGGTCTGTCCAAGAAAGGTTCTGGAGACCCAAAATTCTTTGGAACCCCTCTGCCTCTGGGCCGGCATCCATTCTGTCCTCCTCTGCCTCCAGGGGAAGAAGAACCCTGAGTGTCCCCGGAATACTGTGACTTCCGGAACCACATCTTCTTTTGCCCCTCTCTGGTTCCAGGAAAAAGACTTTTGAGGGTTCGAGAAGTGGATCTCGATGGCAGACAGTGTCTTCCTGTCCTTCTCACTCTGGACTAACGTCTCTCTGACAGTCTTACCAAAAAGAGTAGAGCCATCATAAGTGGGATTGGCAAAGGACGCCTTGAAAGGTTGTGAAAATTGACAATCTGAGCCAGGTGCTGCGCCTCATTGACACACCGGACACAGCTGCCCTAGCCACTCCTTCAGTAGCATGTGAAAGGAATCACATGAACGTGTTGGAGAATGCTTTCAAAGTGGCCATCCTCACGGAGAACGAGTCCCTGTCCTCCTGCGACATGGGCTTAGGGGGAGACTCCACCAGCTGCTTTACCAGGTTGCGTTGGAGTCTCGTGACATGGGCCAGGTAGTTCAGTGCCCTAATAGAAAAGTTAGCTGAAGCATAAACCCGCTTCCCTAGGCGGTCCATCATCCGCGACTCTCTGTCAGGAGGATGAACCGAGGAAAGTATAGCTGTGTACACTTACCATAAATCTAGGTGTTAGAGTGTACTCACTGTTGCAGTCATTACATGTGGGTAATCTGCTGACAGGTTGCCCTCAGTCGGCCTGATTAACAAAGTCTTGGGTCCTGCGTCGGTTGTTGTCCCTTCTTCCATGATGTCAGGTCGTCAGGGGTATAAAACATGCAGCCGACGCCATTACATCAGTTTTTCTTGCCCCAGATGTCAGGTGCCCCCCAAATGGGGAGCGTAATATATATATATATATATATATATATATATATATATATATATATATATATAGAGATATATATATATATATATATATATATATATATATATATATATATATAGATATATATATATATATATATAGATATATATATATAGATATATATATATATATAGATAGATATATATATATATATATATATATATATATATATATATATATGGGTCTACTACTAATTACACGACGATTCCCCGACGGAAAACTCCCCGACGCCAGATGACCGACATCACACAAACCCGACAACGCAAAACACCGAACACCATTACACCGACACACGGAACGTAAACAACACGCGACACTACATAGCATACACACTAGCCCTGACCCAAACCCTAACCCCAAGGTCCGACACTATCGCACACTTCACCTACCTGCACCCTAACCCTAACTCACTTAACCCACCCCTAGCCCAAGCTCCGACACTAACGCACACATCACCTACCTGCACCCTAACCCTAACTCACTTAACCCACCCCTAGCCCAAGCTCCGACACTAACGCACACTTCACCTACCTGCACCCTAACCCTAACTCACTTAACCCACCCCTAGCCCAAGCTCCGACACTAACGCACACATCACCTACCTGCACCCTAACCCTAACTCACTTAACCCGTCCCTAAACTACAGTCACTCACTAGCACACACTTACCTTACCCGAACCATACCTCTGACACGAACACACACTCACCTTTCCCACAGCCTAACCCGACATCCCACAATCTCGAGCACTTACCTGACCGCTCCTAACTCCGTCACCATCGCACACTTACGGCGCGATCGCACATTCCCTTGTCGGTCTTTCCGCTGTCGGCAAATCACCCTGTCGGTACACTTACCTGTCGGTCATCTGGCGTCGGTGAGTTTTCCGTCGGGGAATCGTCGTTTCGGGCATTAGTAGTAGACCCATATATATATATATATATATATATATATATATATATATATATATATATATACACACACACATATATAAAATTTAAAAACAAAAAATATAGCTCCAAACAAAAGCAAATACACCAAAAAGGCTTTTAAGCATAGTAAAAGAAAGGAGAGGTATAGTAAGAGAAAAACGGGGCTGGAGGGTGGGTAACCACGACTACAACAGTGAATACACTCAAACATCTACATTTATGGTAAGTGTACACAACTGTACTATGTTCTTCTGGTTTCACTGTTGCAGTCATTACATTTGGGCAGAATCCCAAATCTATGGTTGGGAGGATGGATTTATACAGCATCAGGAGCAGCTATAATGCCCTGCAGGACAGCAGTGGCAAAGCCAGTTCTGGATTTAGAGAAGAGAGGTAAATGGTAATGTTTGGTGAATGTATGAACTGAGCTCCTGGTAGCAGCTTCTAGAATGTCTCTGGTAGGAACCCCCTCTGAGAAAGGCTGCAGAAGTACATGCAGCCCTGGTGGAATGAGATCTGATCCCCTTGGGGATAGGTTTACCATGGTGCATATTGCAGAAACTAATACAATGGCTTATCCATTTGGAAATAGTCTGCTTTGAAATAGCCTTTCCCTCTGTCCCTGCAGCAAATGCCAGCAATAGTTGTTCAGATTTTCTTACAGATTTTGTCCTGTTTAAGTAGGAATCTAAGTTGTCTGTGTACATCCAGTGAATGCAGAATCCGCTCAACCTTGTTCTGTGGATTGGGAAAGAAAGTTGGTCTGATTAAGAGCCACACTGGATACCACCTTAGGCATGAAAGATAGATTGGTCCCGAGAGCCACCCTGTCCGAATGAAAAATAATGAAAGGCTACACTGCCATAACAGCCTGTAATTCTGAAATCCTTCTAGCTGAAGTGACTGCTAAAAGGAAAGCTGTTTTCCAGGAGAGAAATTTTAGGTCTGAAGTAGCAGCTGGCTCAAAAGGACGGAGAGTGAGTTTTTCCAAAACAAAACTGAGGTCCCATGCAGGAGTTGGTGCTCTCCTGGGAGGTCTTACATTTTTGGCCCCTCCAAGATACTGCTTTAGCACAGGATGAGAGAAGAGTGGAGGTTCTTGTGTTGTAAGGAGCTGAAATGGCAAAGACATGGATTTTTATGGAAGAAAAAGATAGGCCCTTATGAAGCATCTCAGTTAAGGATGGCAGAATCTGAGGAATGTTGGGCATTGCTGTGCTTATTCCTTGTGATTGGTTCCAGGCACAGAATCTTTTCCATTTGTCAGCATAAGATTTTCTAGTACTAGGCCTTCTAGCCTCCAAAATGACATCCATCACAGGTTTGCTGAGGGATGCCAAGGGTGAAATTAGTTGATTAGCCATGCTGCAAGATTCCAAGTTTGGAGTGGCGTGTGCAGACTTAGGTAGCTCTGCTGAGACAGTAGGTAAGGTGTCTGAGGCAGGTGCCATGGAGGAAGGTGTGACATTGCACAGGAGTGGGTACCAGTGTTGGTGAGGCCAGTCTGTAGCAATCCAGAATCATTTTTGGTTTGTCCTGCGACTTTTAGTAGAACTTTGGAGAGCAGAGGGGGGAAAAGCACAGACTGATAGGTTTTTCCAGCTGAATAATAGAGCATCCACTTTCCCAGCTTTTTTGTGATGAATTCTTGTGCAGAATTTGTCCAACTGATAGTTCTGGGGTGAGGCAAAAAGATCTATGTCTGGGCTCCCCCATTTGCGTGTCAACATGTTGAAAACTTGTGGTTCCAGTTTCCATTTGTGTGGGTCCATAAGATTTCTACTTAGTTTGTCTGCCAGAGTATTTAGCTTTCCTGGCAGGAATTGAGCTTGTAGTTGTATATGATAGGTCAAGGCCATGTTCCATAATGCCATGGCTAGTCTGCAAAGGGGGTACGAATGTGTACCCCCTGCTTGTTTATGTACCACATAACTGTGGTGCTGTCTATCATTAGTTGTCCTGGATGAAGGTAGTCCTTGAAGGCTGTCAGTGCATTCTGTACAGCTAGCATCTCTTTCTGATTGATATGTAGGTGCATTTGATTTGGGCTCCATTTGCCCTGAATGCACTTCCCTGCCAGATGAGCCCCCCAAGCATAGCCTGATGCGTCTGTAGTTAGGGTTTGGGAGGCAAGGGGTGGAGTGAATAGCAGTCCCTTGTTTTGGTGGCAGGCCTCTGCCCACCATAGGAACTCTAGTTGCAGGCAAGGTCTAATTGGAATCATTGCTTCCAGGCTGTGACAATGCTGACTCCATAAACTTTTTAAGTATCACTGAAGTTTCCTCATATGCAGTCTCGCATATGGAATTGGAAGAATGCAGGAGGCCATGAACCCCAAGGCTTGCAGAATTTGCCTTGCAGATAGCAGGGTTTTTGTGGCCACCTGTTTGAAGTAAGTCACCAACTGAATTTGCTTTTCTGGCGTACGATAAATCATCTGGGCAGTTGTATTCAAGCTTGCACCCAGGAATGTAATTTTTTGAGAGGGTACCAGTTGTGAATTCTTTTCGTTTATGGTGTAACCTAGACAAGTAAGCACCCTTTTTACAAACGCCAGATGCTTTAGAAGAATGTCCTTGTTTCCTACCGGAATTAGACAATCGTCCAGGTATGGATATATTTGAATATTTCTTTGCCTGCAAAATGCAATTACTGGTGCCAGGCACTTTGTGAAGACCCTGGACACAGTAAATAAGCAAAGTGCATTGCAGAGAACTGGTAATGCAAGTAGCCTGCTTTGAAGCAGAGGTATCTTCTGCAAGATTCTCTAATTGGGATATGCTGGTAAGCCTCTTAAGTCTAGAGTCACCAACCAGGCATCTTTGCCTAGCATAGGTAGTAAATGTTGAAGAGTCAGCATCTTGAATTTGGACGCCATGATTTGTCTTTTCTGGGTACCAGGAAAAGTCTTGAATAGAAACCTTGCCCCTTTTCCTCTTCTGGTACTGGTTGAATAGCCCCCATGTTCATGAGGGACAGAAATTGTTTCTGGGCCTCTGCCCACTGATTTGGGGGCAGATCTGGCCATCCGTTTGGGATTGGCAACGTGTGGAAATGAAATCTGTATCCCTGGGATACTATATTTAAAACCCACTTGTTCTGGGTAATAAGTTGCCAGTTTTGTGCATGAAGTGCCAGTTTTCCCCCCAAAGGGACGGCTAAAAGGTAAGTGATTGGTGATTGTAGAGGGAAGTCATTCAGACTGTTTACCATAGGGAGGTGCCTTGTTGTTTCCAGATTTGGAGGTGGAGGCACCCCATTGTTTTGTTCTAAAAGTTCCTTGTGACTGAAACCTTGGAGCCTTTGGAATGTCTGGATTTGACTAGCGGCTCTCGAAGGGACTGGAAAGGACCAGTTCTTAGTAGGCCAGTGCCTTCTAAATTTTGGGAGATTGAACTTGTAAAAAATCTTTCACAATTTGCATAGATTTAGCTTTATCTTCCATCTTTTTTAACACTTCTTCAGCCTTATTACCAAAGAGACGGTCCTGTTGTAAAGGAGCATCCAACAATTTTGCTTTAACATGGTCAGGCAGAGTTTGCTCTTTGAGCCAAGCATGCCTTCTTAGCATAGATCCAGTTACAGCAGCCCTGCAAGAGGCCTCCAAGGAATCAAAACCACATTACAAAGTATGTTTCTATGTCTGGGATCCCCCAGCTAAATGTAAATAAATCCTGCAAATCTTTATTTTCCACACAGAGATTAACATCATTTTTTGTTTAAGCAGTCCCATGATATGCTGTTGATATTTAAGCATATGAAATTGACAGTTTAAAGCCCTGATTGCCAAGGTTGCAGACGTGTAAACCTTCTTACCCCATCTATCCAGCGCCCTGGAATCTCTATCAAAAGGGGTAGGATTTTTAGCAGTAGAGGCCTTAATGCCCTTGGGACCCTGAGAAATGGTTTCAGGATCAGCAGTACGGTTTTTGAAAAGGAATTTGTGGGAGTCAGGAACCCTGTATTATCTATCTGGCTTACTAGGAGCCGGAGGCAGAGAATCAGGAGTCATACTAGATTCTGAAAAAAACATTAACAATGTCTAGAACAGGAGGTATACCCAAAGGCCTATGCTGAGGAAGAATAAAATCCCCAAATCTCTTTTTGGATTCAGAGAAATCCTGACTTTCCCAGTGGAAATGTTCCCTTAAGGTATGTAAAGTTACTCCAAAAGAGAAATCTTCAGGCGGAGAAGCAGAAGGGATGGAATCTTCTGCGTCAGAGTCCTCATGAGTAGGCATAGATGAATCCTGTTCAGTAGAAGAATCAAAAGAAATATAATCCTGATCAGAAGATTCATAGTCAATGTCTTGCCTAGGCCTCTTAGCAGGAGGGGGTTGGTTACCCCTGATCAAGGTAATTAAATCTTCAGCCATCTTGATCATTTGTTTTTTAGGCATAGGGGCCTGCACACGTGACCCAAGCATTGGTTTTGAGACATAGAAGTAGATTTTGGCCTTAGTTTTGAAGATGGTGTTGGTTTAATATACAATTCTTTATGCCTCAAAACACTCTCAGAAGCCGGTGCCTGCACAGTGGCTCAGGACCCATCTAAGGTAGCGACATCCGCGGGTTCAATACTTAAAGCATCTCGTGACATACCGGACTCCGAATGGGTCTCAGTAGAGACCTGCGAATCAAAAGCAGTGGGCATCAAGGGCTGCAAAAGCACCTCACTGAATACCGGCGAACTAGCGACTGGCTTAGGAGAAGCGTCTTCTTCAGTTTTGGACCACGACGGCCTGTCTCTTTTTCTTTGCGTTTTTTAGGTATTCCAGTAGTTGGATTGCTAACCGATGTCATTTCTGGATAGTTAAATCGTGAGCCAAAATATTTAGAAGCAAAAATGCACCGACATTTAATAGTGCGTTGATTAAATCTAGCACAAAACAGACAACAAGGTACATTATGATCAGGGCCTAGACAAGGACTACAGTACAAATGAAAATCCTTATGAGGTATTTGCTTCCCACAAGTAATGCAATTAACTTTTACTGACATTGGTAAGGAGCAATAAAAAGTTTCCCCTAACAGGGTACTTAGCTTTTAGTTGAAGACTTCGGTTCTGAAACTCGAAGACGAAAATTTCAGGGGTCGGCTGACCGGCAATTGCAAACTGCTTCTGCCTTGGGCACCACACAGCAAGAAAGACTGATGTAATGGCGTCGGCTGCATATTTTATACCCCTGACAACCTGACGTCATGGAAGAAGGGACAGCAACCGACGCAGGACCCAAGACTTGTTAATCAGGCTGACTGAGGGCAAACTGCCAGCAGATTACCCAAATGTAATGACTGCAACAGTGAAATACGAAGAATATCTTGCCTGGGCTAATTCCTTCTTTGTGGCTGCTGCTAGCACCATATAGGGGAGCCCTTGTTCCATGCTGGCCAATCCGAAGGAGGACTCAATCTTGTCAGGCCTTTTTGGAATTGGTTCCATGGTGTCCGGCTCCTTCCATGCCCGTGAGGTGACCAGGTCCACCAAGGGATCCACAGGAGGGGACACCCAGGAAGTAGATGGGCCTGTGCCAAAAGCCTCCAGGAAACATGGACTCATCAGAAGAAGGTATGGGGGCATACAGACCTCCCCGCTGGCGAAGGATTTCCATGATGTCTCCAAAGGAGACATCCTCGGGAGGTGACCTGGGGGAACCTTCCCCATCATCCAAGTCCATATTCTCGGTGAGGGACTCTGCGGAGTCCAAGTGCCTCCTCTTGCACGTATGCTTGTGAGGCACCTCTCCGGTGGGGCTCTCTGGGTGAACTCACAAGCCACTTGTTCCTCAGGGGGAACCATTTGGGGCTCGAGCATGGGCTGTCCCTCTGGTAAAATGATGGGAATCATAGAAAGAGCCGAAGGGGTCTGGGCAGAGTCTGAGGCGACAGTTAGGGGTCTCGATCCAGCAGAGAGAACCCTTTCTACCACGTCGAATGCAGAGGGAGAGCGAACCTCCTGTGGAACCAATAAGGAGGCCAGTCTCCCCGGGTCTGAGAGAATCGGAGCTGGGCCTGAAGTAGACGGGGCTACAAGGGAGGGAACTTGGCCCGACAAAGGTGGAGTTGATGAAAAAAGTTCCACTCCCTCGGATCCGACACCCAAGCTCCGGTTCAGAGAGCGGCTCGGATCTGAGCTGGTCGATTCAGACATGATCCAGGAAGCTGTCGGCATCAACGAAGCAGGTACTGTCGGCGTCGACCCCCTGACTAAAGCCATCCTCGGATTAGAGTACTCCGAACCCGGTAGACTGATTGGAGAAGGAGAAATCAGGTGGAAAAAAGGAAGCGAGCTCCCCCCTCCTGAGGAAGAGGGGGATGGCAAGACCCCCATCTGGATCTGAGTATGAATGAACTTCCTCATCATTGTATCCATGTTGACTTCAGATAAAGACCGGGTGGGCCTCGATAAGGCCACGGATTCTCGGGGCACCAAGGCCCTAGAAGTAGACTGCATCTCCTCTGGCTCTAGGGAAAACCTCGGAGATCAGAGCTGAGGGGAGTCACGGATCCCAGGAGTCTTATCTGGTGAAGGGAGGTCTGGAGACCTCTTGCGTTCCTCAGATCTTGGCTCTCTCTTCTCCCTGCCTCTTTTCCCCTCCGCTTCCACAGGCTTTGATACGGGAGGTTGAGTCCCAGCCTGGGAGGAACGAGAAGCAAGGGCAAGAGAAGCACAGCAGCCACTGTGACCAAAGCTGAAGACGAGGCAACTGCCTCAGAAGAGGGAAGAAGGTCTTTCTGGGCCAACTTTGCCTTCCTGTCCTTAACTGCGCGTGGATTAAAACCTGCGCATATAGTGCAGTCTGTACTAAGGTGGGCCACACCCAAGCACATTACACAAAGAATGTGGCCATCCGCAGGGGACAACTTATGGCCACACTCAGTGCATCTTTTAAATATGGGCTTATCAGCTATAACAACAGTGGAAAAAACAATAAAAGTAGTAGTATTTTTCTCACTGAACACACCACTCAGCACATTCAAATACAGAACACACAGAGGGGGAGGGCTAGCAGCACACTGACTAACTACTAAAACTAAGCTAAACAACTTTAAAGAAAGATAACTCGACGCACCAAGCGAGGAGAGAAGTGGAACCTACACTATCACTAATCTAACTATAGTAAAGGAGAAAAAGACTTTCTAAAGACTCTAAACCCACTTACTACCCAGAGCTCTGGAGATCACAATGCTTCAGCTAGCCACGGCAAATGATATCTGGGGGGGGGGGGTGGAAGGTAGTGGAGGTGTATTATGGGTAAGGGGAGGAGCTTGGAGCTCAGAGCAGATGCTAGTAAAGTTGCCGGCTTGGATACGGCATCCCACAAGTTGAAGACCAAATGAAGTAAACTACTTCGGATTAGTAGTTACTGTAGTGCTGGTGCGTTTGGATTGTGTAGAACTTTGTAAGATAAAAATATATATAGTTTTTAATTCTGCACACTGTAGTCATTTAATGTGCTATAAACAGTAGATGTCAGCTACCAGAACTGCAGAAACACATAAAAGGCGACAGAATGCAAAACACAACACAAATTGTTTCTAAAAGGCCCAAATATTTACCAATCCTTCAAACAGGAACATTAGGGAAAATAAACTGCAGCCAGTTACTAAGAATGTGGGTGTTCAACAAAATAAAAAAAAAAAAAAAAAAAAAAAAAAAAGATATATATACTTCACGTTCCACCTGTGTTGTCCATTGTCATTCTTCCTCAACAGTTTAGTCCAGATCCGACCCTCTGATCTTAAATTGGGTGTTATTTTAGATTGTGGCCACTAAAAAGCTCTTGAGCTCCTCCCTTTCCCGTAATGCACCAACCCCTAACATACTCAAATCTTGTTTGCTGGTTTACAAATGTAAGAAATATCATACATTATAGATGCAGTAAGCCATAATCTAGAAATCAACATAAAGGACAGAGGTGTCCTTATAAATTTTCGCTCTTACAGAAATCAGTTGGGTATGTGGTTGGATATGGTGAGAAGCTGAGATTGAATGAAAATATCACAGATTAACATTACGGTGAGTACATAACTTCTTTACCTGATGTTGTCAATTTTTATTCTTTCCAAAACAGCTGGGACAGAGTCCCCAGCTATCTAATATCCGGGTGGACTCTAAGGAAGGATATTCCTGAGCACAGCTGAGGCAAAGCTGCTCTTTCCCACGAGAACAGATCCAGTTTATAATGGAGTAATAAAGGTATGAGGACTGGCCCAAGTTGCAGCTGCACGTATGTCATCCATGGAAACCCTAGGCAGAAACACTGAAGTAGCAGCCATGGACTTAATTGAATGGGCTTTTAACAGTTTTGATAGGGACAGGCCCCACTTGTAGACAAATGTTATGCAAATCAGTCAACCATCTGGCTAGAGTTACTTTTGCCACTGATTTGCCCAATTTTGAATCTGCAAAGGAGACAAATATTTAGTCTGTTTTTCCGAAATCCTATGTTCTTTGAAAGTAAAAATGCAATTGTCGTCAACATCTAACAAGTGCAGTATATGTTCACCTTTATTTGTGAATTTAAGAAAGAAAACTGACAGACTGGTCGATGTTACACAGTCTGACATCACCTTAAGTAGGAAAGAATGATTACTCTATCCTTGTGAAAAATCAGGTAGTAAGGTTTAGAAGAAAAGACTTGTAACTCTGAAATTCTTCTGGCAGAAATGATCACTACTAAAAATACATCTTCCACATCAGACACTTAAGACTACATTTTGTTGTTGGTTCCGAGGGGGAATGAATCAAGGCCTGCAGTACCAGGTTCAAGTCCCATGAAGGAGTTGGATCTTCATTAGGCGGTATCAAGAGAAGAGTGCCTTTCAAGAAAGTTTGGATGAAGCCAGGGAAGAGTTCTCAAAACGCAATATGAAAATTAGGGATGGCTGCTAACTTCACTATAATGGTTGAGGAGCTAAGCTCCTTCATTAAAAATTGACACCAAAAACTCTAGAACAAGCTGCACTGGGACAGAAAAGGGGTCAATATGTTTCTGATTCACCTAAAAAACAAATCTTTTCCTCTTACTTCCATAAAGTTTTCTGGTAGAAGCTTTATGGGAAGATAAAAAAATATGAACAGGAAATAAGAGCATGGGTTGTCTGGTTATTAAAGGAAGTGGAGAAACCACACTGTTAGCCTGAGGTTAGAGATATCCAGATAAACATGCCTGTGAGGTGAAACAGGAGGCCTGGAATTGGATCCAGAATCCACAGTGGGTAAATTAGATGAGGTCAAAGAGAGGGGAGCCAAATCTGTCAATGCCATTAAGGTACAAGGATGACGACCTTGATCTTCAGCCAGACAACTTTCTGCAGAAACTTGGGGATTAGGGGAGTTGGGGGATAAGCACAGAGGAGACCAGGGGGCTAATCATGGAACAGAGCATCCCTCAGTGATTCTCCCAGTGGGGGAATTAGGGCAAAGCTGCTGCTGCACTTGTTCAGGGGAGATGCACAGAGAACGCAGCAAGGCTGGCCCCATTGGTGAAAAATAATTTCTGCCACTTTCAAGTTGACAGACCACTCATGCGGTAGTAGAATGGACCTACTCAGTTTGTCTGCTATCATGTTGGATTTCCCCCCAAATGTGCGTTGCTATCAGAAACCTGTTGGTTGAAATGGCCCACTGCCACACTGAGGGATTCTTGACACAGGGGGCAAGATCTGTTTCCTCCTTTTTTGTTGATGTACCAAACCACAGACATATTGTTTGCTTGGTTCACAAATGTCCAGAAAGGCCTGCAGCACTAACAGCACTGCTCTCATTTCCAGGTCATTGATATGAGTTTTGTCCTCTTCAGGGAACAAAGTGCCTTGGGCAGTCTTCCCCAAGTGCCCCCACCCACCCAATCTGGGAGGCATCCATGGTCACTATAGCCTTGGGCTGAAGGAGAATTAAAGGAGGGTCTTGTAAAACCTGATATGACCGAATCCACCACCAGAGGTATTTCTTGCATGAGTGATTCTGATCTGAGCTGACATATGTTGGTAAAAAATCAACCATTGTGTTGCTAGCATCCACTGAAAATTTTTCATGTGAAATCTTGCTAGAGGAACTAGACTTATAGTCACTGACACTGACCCAAAGGCTTAAGAATCAATCGGGCTGAGATTGTGGCACTACATATTTTTCTGTCCTGGAATCTTATAGTTTGCACTCCTTATAGGGGAAGGGAAGCTGTTACAGATATTGTGTTGAAGATCGCTCTTATGAATTCCAATGTCGGAGATGGTTCTGAAATTTGTTGTAATTTATTGTGATACCAAGATGGCAGCAAGTTTGGAGTAACTAATCCTGCGCTCTTATTAGCAGTTGCTTGGTTGGGGCAGTAATGAGCCAGTCATCCAAATATGGAAACATCCGGTATCCATGCAATCTCAAGTGAGCTGCTACCACTGCCACGCATTTGGTGGCCACCCTGGGGGGCTGTGGTGAGAACAAAGTGCAGGGCTCTGAAATGGTAATGACTGGCTCCCATCCAGAAGTGTAAAAACCCTACTGGATTGTCTGCTCATTTTTATGTAGTACACACCCTGAAGGCCTATAGAGCACACCCACTCATCCATGCCTAAAAAGGGCAGGATGGACTAAACCGTGACCATCTGAAACAGAGTGCTGAAATTACTTTTTCAAGTTGCTGAGATCCAGAATCTGTCTCCAGTCCCCCATTTTCTTTGGCACTAAAAAGAATCTTGCGTAAGTTCTGGATTCTATCTTGTCTGGTGGGACCTCTTGGATGACTTGTTTTTCTAGCAGCTAGTCATCTGTCTCTGAAACTGGCAGAGCTGGTGCACTCACAAGCAGTCTCGGAGCTGAAAATACTAATCTTCAGATCCGGCCCAGATGGTCCCAGCAAATTCAAATGAAGGGGCTTTGAAATGAAAGGACATATTGTTGAAGGAGCTGAAATTGATGGAGTAGTGCAAATAAAGACTTCCTGACCCAAATGGGTAGGAGTCAGGAGAACATCCATCTGTATCCTATTATGTGCCTAGAGAAATTTGCTTATTATCCTGTCCACATCAGTTTCAGTCAGACGTCTGGAAGAGTAAGAGAACGTGATCGATGGTGACCGGGACTGCTGGCTGGAATCAAGGTATGGGGAAGGTACATTAGAAGGCACTGGAACTATTAAAGGAGAGTAACCAAGGATCCGAGGAAGCCTTTTTAGGATCCGAAGCCAGATGGATCATCATACAGTGCTTCTTCTGAGGTGGTTCTATGGTAGGATCTGACGAAGGTAATGAAGAACCAGAAGAAAGTTGAGCCTCAGAAATAGTCTCTGAGAATGAAGATTTCAGTATACCTTTCAGGATCAATTTATTTTTTCTATCTGTGATGGCTCTAGGATTGAAAGCCTTACATATTGAGCAATCAACTTGTAAATGGTCCAGACCTAAACAATACCTGCATAAAGCCTGTGCATCAGACAAGGGCAACTTGTACCCACATTTCTAGCATTTCTTGAAGCCAGATGGACCTTTTTTCAGACATACAGAGAAAAGACTAAAATATATATACATTTACAAAAATATATATACATTTACATTATGATATATATATATATATATATATATGGGTTCACTTCAATTCACTGAACTTTCATTTCACTGACTTTCATTTCACTGACTTTCATTTCACTGACTTTCATTTCACTGACTTTCATTTCACTGACTTTCATTTCACTGACTTTCATTTCACTGACTTTCATTTCACTGACTTTCATTTCACTGACTTTCATTTCACTGACTTTCATTTCACTGACACCATTTCACTGACACCATTTCACTGACACCATTTCACTGACACCATTTCACTGACACCATTTCACTGAAATTAATTTCACTGAAATTCAGCAATATTATATCAAAACGTAAGAATATCATATGAAATGAAGTGGGGGGCTCTGCCCCCCACACCCCCTAACTATATATTCCAACTCCAGGGTCGCACTACAGTGGGGAAGGGGGAATATTCCATTTTATTGCTAATAATAGTTGTCAGTGAAATGAAGTTTCAGTGAAATGAATTTCAGTGAAATGGTGTCAGTGAAATGAAAGTCAGTGAATTGAAAGTTCAGTGAACTGAAGTGAACCCATATATATATATATATATATATATATATATATATATATATATATATATATATATATATCTCAACACACATGTATATATTTTAAATAGCAGGAAAAAAAATCAATAGAAAAATATACCAACAATGGTAAAAGTAGACTACAGTATGAAAGTGTAAAATGATAAAGAAAGAAAAGGAAGGCCTACCAATATTGGTAAGCAGAATTGCACAAAGTATTTGTGTAAAAAAAAATGTGGGGGGTGTAGGGGGTAAAATGAAAAATACAGTGAACGAATCACAGAATGAAGGGATATAAAAGGATTATTACTGCAGAAACATCAGAAAATTCACAACTTATCTCCCAGTGAAAAAAACACTTGAGAGCTCAAAGTGACCACGTCCAATGTAAAAGTGGCAAACAAGATCTGAGGTATGTTAGGGGTTGTTGCATTATGGTAAGGTAGGAGCTCAAGATTTTTTTTAGTGGCCATGAGCTAAAACAATTGCAATCTGATCCAAACCCAACTGTTGAGGAATGAACAAAAACTGACATCAGATTGCAAGTTTAGATTTTGTCCCCGACCACATTATCTAGAAAACTTTGGTATGCATACACAGACTTAGCACTTAGTCTCATTACTATTCAGGATATTGCTGCACATCTGACTGCTGAACTGCAGTTCTGTCCTTTTACATATAAACTCCCTATAACAAGACAGATCAGACAGCTCAACTGTTTATTGATTTTGTCCACACACATGCATGCCCCCCCCCCCCGAAACCACATACACACATTGCTCTCTGTGTGTCTGTATATATGGGTCCACTTAAATACACCAAAATTCCCAAATGTCAATACTGCAAATGCCATCATATATTTCTATATCTATATGTGTATATATCTATATCTATATATATATATATATATATATATATATATATATATATATCTATATATGTGTGTGTGTGTGTGTGTGTGTATCTATATACATTTGCCATCAAAATGTCAGAAAACAGTTACGTGAACCCAGAAGGTGGAAAGGCACTCTTCCAAGGTGCTGTAACTTCAATTTTTAAATGTCTGAACCAACAAGAGCGTATGCACACTGGCATTTGCTCTTGTAGATTCGTCAGTGTGAAAGGAGATTGCACTACAATGGGGATCGGGAAAATTTACCCTTTCCCTCACTGTAGTGCGATCTCGGAGTTTGTGTGTGTGTGTGTGTGTGTGTGTATATATATACATATATATATATATATATATATATATAGATAGATAGATATAGATAGATAGATATATGTATAAGCAGCAGGTGGTGGGGGAGAAGCTTCCCACATGGAGGGTGCAGGGGGGCTTGCCCTCCTGCAAAACGTTCGTAGGACATAACTGGCGTTTCGGTAAAGTCGACATTCCTGAGTTGTCTTCTTTCCTTAATTACAACTTTCGGTTATGTGATCATTCATCATTTGGATTTTATGACATTTCAAGTCGGTAAGTGCTCACTCGCACAAGTGTGTTGCAAGACTTTGACAGTAAATATATTATATATATATATATATATGCGCACATATAAATCTTAATGAGCCATCATATTTTGCAGTGCTTCTGTATGTTGTTAGTTTACAGTGTGGATTACCTATCAGTATAACCGATTATCATTTTTTTTTTACTGATAATGCATAAACCTAGTGTGCTGTTTTGTAGGGTTGGCTTATGTGCCTTTAGGTTATTTGCAGTTGCTGCCGATATACTGACTGAAGGCCTGCTGGAAGTGCCTTAAATGTTTCTTACTTCTGCCAGTGTATTAAGTGTTTTTATTTGGTTTTGCTGGTGCATTGCATTAAAGCACATTGACAATTATTTGATTGTTTTTGGAGATTTTACTCTGTTTTCATTTTGTGTAACCTTGCAATTGGTATATTAATAGTCTGAGGAGTATAAGACTTGCCCCCCCACACACACACACATTGAAGGGTGCAAGGGGCTCACTCTCCACCCAAAAAAGTTTGTAGCTTTTTTTTTTTTTTAAATAAATCACAGGAAAGTCAGGTGGGTGTAAGTGATTTTGGAAAGTCAGACAGTTATGTTAGAAGTGAGTGTGTGTGGGAAGAGTGACTACATACATATCTACAATATATACAAACACTTCTGGCACAGGCAGTAATTCACTTGTAGATTGCGAATACACAAAACAATTGCTCCCATAACAAGTGTCCTAGTTGTTCTTAAAAATATCTAAGCTAGTGTTTGCTTTAACATAATTTGGCAGTTTATTCCATGTACCAGCAACTCTCTCAGAGAACTAATTAGTACATCTCTTCTTCTGACAATCTCCTGCATAGGGTGTCTGATTATTCTCTACTACTCTGATAACCTCAGATATTCCCAGAGGTAGTCATTTCTAAATGCCCTACATACATGAGTAAGTCTCCAGTCTCTATATGAAACATTATACAAGTTCAAATATTTTAATCTTTCATAATAACTTAAAATGTTCAAATCCATGGATACCTGTAAACTGTACTCTCTCCGATTTACTCACGTGTGTTTTCTTAAAAGGTTTCCATATTCTAGTTTGGGTCTGATGCAACTTACAATTTAATTTTATCACTTCAGATTTACTACACTTTATATTTTTTTTATACAACTGAGTTTTCTAATGACCATTAACCAACTGGTTAATGTCATCAGAAAAACTCAAAGCTAGATCTACCCATATACCAATGTCCTTAAAGGAATCAACAGTTTCAATCACATGTATGCTATATTAAATATTCATGCTTCAGTCCATGTCTCACAAATCCAATATGCTTAATTCTTTATGTATTTACTTGCATACTGTTCTCCTGTGCCTAAATGGTCAATTTAGTCAAGTTGATTTGCAGACATGCTCTGTAACAGATGTATTATGTTTTCCCATTTTCAAGTCATCTGCACACAAACTGTACAATTACTCAGATGAAAAAAGACAGAGCAGAAAGACACAACCTAAATAAGTATGGACCTATGACCAAGCCTTGTAGGACACCTTGAGAGTAACTTAGAATGTCGCCTAACTGCTGTATAATACTTCTAATGTCCTAACTACACAGCTATCACTCTTATCAAGATTACATTAATACCTAGTTCCTCTAATTTCCTGATGAATGTTTTGTATATAGGTTCATAGGTAGGTACTAGGCTATCTGCCTGAAGGAATTTAAAAGCCTAGCCGGAATGTGTTAGCTTTCGCTGCCCCCTTAGATTAGTTCCCTGTGCCTCTGTCCAACAGAACCATTGAAGTGATCCCTGGGTAAACTTCGTTTCCCATCCACTCGTCAAGGTTTCTCTTGAAGAGGGTTAGTGAAGAGCTCTGCCTAATGTAGATTAGAATCTTGTTCCAAAGCATGGAATGTCTCTGGGATAGGAATCTATCCTTCCAGCATGTCCTATTTACTGTTGTGGTGAGGTTTAGATCCCTGGAGCGTGTGGCTCGAGGGGATATGGTTTTCATTAGGTGGAGCATGTCCATTAATTCTGGGTTGGACATGGCCTTGTATGTCAGGCAGAGATCACCTCTGAGTAGGTGGTATGCAACAGAGTACAGCTGGAGTTTCTTCAGTCGAGCTGCATAGGGCATCTGCTTGAGGCCAGTGATCCTCTTGGTGAGGAACTTCTATGGTCTTTCCAGTTGTTGCAGGTGTCTTGTAAGGTACATCCCAAATGGTGCATTGTACTCTATATGATGGGTCTGATGAGTGATTCGCAGAGGGGCCCAATGACCTCTTTCAATCTGGATGCAAACCCTTTTGTGATTAGGTGGGCCACATAGAAGGATTTTCTAACCACTTTGGCAATGTGATTATCAAAGGAGAGGTTACTATCTACTTTGGTTCCCAGATCCCTTACTACGTCTTCCGTATTTAGGGGGCTACCACCTATGTGGTTGTTTGTGGGTACTTAGTTTTTTCCAAAGGGGATGACTATGCACTTTTTGGCATTTAGCTTGAGGCCATGGTTTTGACACCAGGTATCTGTCTCTGAGACCCTTTTGGAAGATGTCTGTGTCAGCCGGAGAGTCAATTATAGCCCTTAGTTTGCAGTCGTCTGCGTACTTGGTCAGCCACAGTCCTCTTGTGCTTGCCTGTACCTCTGAGAAGTATATGCCGAACAGGAGGGGTCCTAGGACTGAGCCCTGGGGAATGCCACTTGTAACCGGTTTAGTCAGACCTAGTTCCTGCAACTCTTACCATGTGGGTTCTCTGTCTGTGAGCCAGTTGGCAACCCATCTCGTGACGTAGGGGTTTGTGTTCAGGCTGGTGAGCTTGTCTATAATACCTGAGTGGGGAATGGTGTCGAAGGCCTTTGCGAGGTCTAGGTAGGCTGTGTGGACCACCTTTCCCTCGTCTATAGCCTTGGTAACTGTCTCAAAGAAGTCCATCAGGTTTAGAAGACATGATCTGCCCTTAAAGCCGAACTGGGTAGGGACAAGTGTTGGGAGGTTTCCAATGTCTCTGTTAATGAGATCCATGATGATGCGCACCACAGCTTTTCAGACCAAGCTAGTCAGGCTTATAGGGCAATAGTTCCCGGGGTCCGTTGTGGCTCCACCTTTGTGGAGCAGAATAACCGTTGCTGTGCACCACTCTGTGGGCACGTAGCTTGTGGAGAGGCTGAGTTTAAACAGTGTGTTTAGGTGAGGGGTTAGTTCATCTTTGAGCTCGTGTAGGACGCAGCCTAGGACACCGTCCAGTCCCATTGATGCTGTGTTTTTGGCTTTGGAGAGGGTTGTTCTAACCTAAGTGTCTGTGATTTCAGGGGCACTACATTCTTCTGGTATAGTTATGGGCCCTTTTGGGGGTGAGGGGTGTGAAGTTTGCACTGAACCTGCCTGCCAGAATATTGGCTATATCGGTCAGTTCAGTGCATTTTGTACCATTCTGCACTAACTCTGAGCAGATCTGAGAATTGCCACTTAGATTCTTGACATAGCTAAAGAATGCCTTGTGGTTATCTTTGGAGTCCATGGCAATTTTTCTTTCGAAGCTAGCCTTGGACAATTTTATGAGGGAATGCAGTTTCTTGCTGATACTGATCAGGGATGTCTTCCCTTCTTGGAATTTTACTCTTTTCTGTACTAGTTTCCTCCTTCTATTGTATAGCTTGTTTATAGCAGGGGTCCACCAGACTGGTTTCCTCTTCTTGGAGGAGTGAGTTTTGGTTTTGTTTGGGATAGCACGATCCATGCATTCTTGTAGGTGCCTGTAAAGTGCATTAGTAAAGGAATTTGCAGCTTGGACAGCGTTATCCTTTAGCATGGAGGCTTTGAAACTTCCCACCTCGGTCTTAAGTAACGTGAAGTTTGCTTTTGAAAACTTTTTCACGGTGGTTTCTTTGACCGGGGGTGGTGGCGGAATGTGGATATCCAGAGTGATTAGTTTATGGTCAGATCTAACCAGCGAGGTGTTGACATCCGGTGTGGAACACCGGTTGTCCATGTTGGTGATGACCAGGTCCAATATGTTGTCACCTCTGGTGGAGGTGTTGACCAGTTGATCCAGGGCGTTTCAGTTTATAAATTCTAGGAAATGTTGGGCAAGGGAGTTCGTACTTGAGTAGTTCTCCTAGTTAATGTTTGGGTAATTGAAATCATCCAATATCAGGGTGTTTGGTAGGACCTTTATGTTTCCCAGTGTTTCCAGGAATGCGGAGTGGGGGTCCTGGGACATGGTGGGCAATCTGTAGCAAGCTATAATTTGAATAGCAGTTTTGCTCGTTGTTAGTTGCACGTGGATAATCTCTGAAGCATCGTGCTGTGCCACTAACCTGGAGGTGTGGGTATCCTTGATGAATATGGATACTCCCCCCGCCTTTTGTAATTCGGTCCTGGTTTTGTGGCCAAAATATATGGTATGAGTTTTAGCCTGGTACTGCTGGGGTGCTCTCTGGAGCATTAAACCAGGTTTCTGTTACTGCACATAAATCGATTTTCTCCATTATGAGGAGTACCTAGAGTGTGTGCATTTTGAGGTTTAGACTTCTGGCATTGAGCAGCATTACCCTCAGTTTTTTGTTACTTGTGCTATTTACGGCGGTGGGTTTGTCTTTTGAGCCTTGCCTAAAAAAGGCACTATGGGGGTGGGACGAGCCTTGGCCAGTATTCGAAAGCCTAAGGGTGACAGGTGCAAGCCGTCTCTAGCAAAGCAGTGTGGCTTGTCGAGCAGGTCATACCAGGCTGACAGACACTGGATCCCCTTTGAATGACACCAGAAGCTTAGCCAATTGTTGAAATTGATCATTTTTTCTCTATACCGTGGTATCATTCTTGGTGAGGGCAGGATGCTACTTAGGGTCAGGGTCACACTGGCCTGGGCTACGTGATCAGAGAGCTCCTCCATGTCTCTCTTCATATAGTCCAGGGAGGTACGGCTCAGGTCATTCACACCAACATGGACAATGACAGAGTCATATTTGTACTTGTTCTGGAGTGACTTGAATGCTTGTGTTATGTGGCGGATCCTGGCACCCGACAGGCAGCTAACAGCAACCTTCTCCTTGGTTCAGCCTAGTGAGTGGGACGTCAGTGTGCCTGACTATAGTGTCACCCATTACTAGTGTGTTGGGTATGTTATTTTGCCTTAAGGGCTGTGATTGTGTGGCACACTGGTTTTGTGAAGTATGTGTTTCATGGTTTGTGTTGGGGGGTGGAGGTTGCTTGGATGTCTGCTTTGGAAGTCTCTGTTGCTTTTGCAGACTTTTGTTTAGAGCCTCCGAGTATGTTTTTGTGTATTTATGTGTGTTTATTGCCAGTGCTGGTTTCATAGGTCTATGTGAGACTGGTGGTGTGATGCAAGTAATTCCCTTCTCCTCTTGACTGCCTGGTCCAGTCTTGGGTTGAGGGAGCTTAGCCTCCAGTTTGGCTGTATAACTGCATCTCTCGCATGTATTAGTGTTTGGTGGAAGGAGGAGAAGGTTGTCTGTGTACATGAGGCAATTGTAACACTGCCTCAAAATGCCCAGATTCACCAGTTGGACTGGAGAGTACACCTGAAACTACCCTTTGGACATGCATTGATAGGTACAGTGAACTGTTTTACTGATTGGCTGGTAAGGTCGAATAAAGAGCCTTGTGACAATTAAAGGCTAAAGTCTATACAAATTACATCACAGCACACCTTTTATTTACAGCTGCTATTATATTACAGAAGAACATAGAGACAGTTATAACCCTTTCTTCAACATATGCACACAAACATTTCAACTTCCAACTTTTCCATTTCTGACAATAATTTATCCTAAGTATTATTTTTCTACAACAAGAAAGTAAACTTATAGGCCTATATGAGACTGGGTCTGTCCTATTCCCCTTCCCTTAAGGATGCATTTAACAAGTGCACATTTCCAATCTTGTGGAATCTTCCCATACTTTAACAGCCTAGTGAATAATGTTATTAATAAGTTCATGCTGAAGTGTTCTCAGGTTATTATTACAAATTCCATCTCCTCCTCTTTTTTTGTCCAGTTTGCACAGTTCTTTATCAATATAATGTAATTTTAGTTTTTGACATTACTTGGATGTTTCTAGTACAATTTATCATCCCCTTTGTAGAGCCAAACTATTTTGCATAAGATTTGTGTGTGCACACACAATTTATGTTTGAGAGATTTATAATCTATACAGTTTATTGACCTGTATGTTTTACTCTTACCATATTTTATACAGCAATGCATTTTTTATTATGCTCAAGTTTCTTCAATTTTTTTCTGATCGTGTCTCCACTATGCTTAATGTGTTTGTCCAATTTGGTTATTTCAGTCTTCAAAGTTATAGCTTAACCTCATTTTCAGTTCTTGTACTTTATCACTTCTTGACCTAATGAAAATATATCCTTATGTGCCTAGATCCCGGTGTTAAACTTTTTTCTGACATTTTCCATTCAAACAATTTCTCTTTCAAAACTTGCCATATTTCTTCAGCATTCTTCCCACTGAATGCATCACTCTAGTTTTACATAGTGACTATTTTGATGTCATATAGTCTGGGCTAACCATATTGTACATTTGCTTGGGTTTCAGTTTGGCAGAATTATCTAGCAGTAACAACTTTTATAACCCCATGATCACTGTACATCAAAGGTGATAAAACTTGACATGAAGTAAAGTACAGTTGTGCCCCACTTACAATAATTGCAGATGTTCAAGTAGATCAATGTTGTACTACTGATTCTTGGGTCTTCCCTACATGCACAAGCCTGCAACCCACCAGATTTCCAGCGTCTTTGCATCATCCATAGCTGATGGACATCCAAATACAGACATCTGGATGCCATGGTATAAGAAGGGCATCCATCGGCACCACCTTCAGTTCTTTCTACGCAGTGAACAAGCAGTCTGATGCCAAAGGACAACACGACTCACTCAGCTGTCTGAATCAGAGTGAGGAGGAGGAAAATCACAGGAGACACAGATGGGATGACTGAAGTAAGAGGACTATCTGCGGACAACTCTGCTACCCCTTGCACCCAGCAAAGGAGAGAAAAGTGGTCAGTAGATAGAAGGGTTGGAAAGTGACAGTATGCATTTTAACTGCTGTTCTTCATCAAAAAAAGTACCTTTCCACGATGCTTGCTTAAATTTCGAAGGAGCTACGGCAGCCGGTTACACTATGACCTTGTCACTACTGCAGCTTTCGTACTAATAACTGAGGTCACACAAAGCTTTCAGCAATTACCTCACTCCATATCAGAAATGCTTGTGCCACTCTTCGCATCTGTTATCGTTGCTGTAAAACGCGCAACCAGGCTTTAAGTAAAACAGTCTGATTTTCTTTGCCGTAACCGTATGCTTTTTACAACTAAAAGTTTAATCTGTGCCCGTCTCTAATGCCACAGATTTATATTAATACTTTTGGTATTTTTTTTGCCATTCCACTTTTATTTCTCTGTAGATTATTGGTGACAATATTCTGTTGCAACAAATATGTGACATTAAATTTTTATATCATTTTCATATGCTGGGGTGAAATGTATAGATCTCAACCACACATCATAACGAGGAGCATTTTTATAATGCATATTCCGTTTTCTACGGATAGCCTTCTTACCTGGAACTTGAACTCAACTTTGCTATATTACTTTTGGATAACACTATTTGGCATATATTTACAGTGTCTGATGCCAGCTATATGGGACTTGGTTTGAATGGAACAGTTTCTTTCATCATGAATTAAAATTGCTTTTGGAAGTGCTTGACTGCTGAGTACAGACTTTATATAACTGCCAGTTGGGATTACCAGTTTTTATATCACACATATGAATAATTTGCAAATTTAGTCAGTTTGGTGTGATTTAAATGTAACACTCAATTGTTTCTGCTTTACTGCACTGCAATTATATATGGGGGCCTATTTGCATGGCTCTAATTTTGTTGACTTGCGCCTTTACAATCTTATGCTGACGTTTGTTTGTGATATATATGTATGTTTATGGCCTTGAGTCACTGTACCCCTTATATTACCTCTTCAGTAAATACACATTTTATGGGTTTAACACTGAAATTTTGATATTCGGGTTAGCTACATTTTTATAGCTTAATCCAGGTTACTACTGAACACCATACTTTGAGTTCATTATGTGTTGAGATAGGATATTTCTAAGGGCTGAGACAATATATATTTTCTTCTTTTTCACAGAAGTTTGCATATATCCTACTGTTAAGGCTGTTTGCTAATTTGTATGCCTAGACCTAATTTTTCAATCTATCATCACACATTGAATACAACAGGTGTCCCTTTATATTAGGTGTCCTATCATATACTTGATTAGCACATACTCCTCTGTTTAATTTTTCTTTATATACAATCTAAATAGGGGGGACATATAGGTGTTGATTACCTGGAACAAATATATCGATCTTATCACTATATTGTAAAGTGTATCTGCTGATAGCAATGATTTGTGTGCTTTCTGATGTAATATGGTATTAATATTACAATTTTTGTTTGCACTATAATTTGTGTATATAATTACTTGGTTATTACCCACCTAAACCACCTACTGTTTAATCTCACATCCTAACCCAAAGCAACCATGTCACTAGGTAATACTGTTGCAATCCTCACCTGCACTATTCTAGCCTACATTACATCCTACCAAACAGCTACAGTCATAACCCTCACCCATTTCCACTGCACTCTGACAAACTCCCTTCAATCACCCACTACATAATTTCATTACCCCAACCACAAACTACCTCCTCCCAGTACAACTATTCGATTACCAAACCCCCACCACATTTGAACACAAAATATCCATAAAATACAATTTTTTTACTGCATATATAAAGCATATTCTCAACACTCACTCTTGGCTTGCTATCAGTGGAGATGTGCACCCCATCCCTGGCCCCACAATTACCAACATCTCAACAAATCCCTTTCCAACCAACTCCGCCATCACCCAGATCACAAGCAACAAAAACCCAAATGACCTCCTCATTATGTCTCAACATCAGAAGCATCTGTAATAAAATCCAAGACCTCCATGCCTACATAAGCCTCTACTCCCCTCACATCCCTATCCTAACCGAATTGTGGCTCAAACCTCACATAAAAAGTGAGGAAATACTCCCACCTGGATACGACATCCTCCGTAAGGACAGACTATCCAGAAAAGGAGGAGGTGTGGCACTGTTGTACAAACACCACCTCAATATCCAAATTCTCACCAAATCAGCTCCCCAGTTTGAAAAGGAAGAAATACTTTACACAGCCCTCAAATTAAACACTAAAAAAAACAAACAACATTAGAAGGTGCTATTTCCCACCAGGCCAAAATATATCTCCCTTGAAAACCTACTAGACTGGGCTAATCTCTCCCTACCCCAAGAAACTATCATCCTCAGGGATTTTAACATCAATTGGCTATCCTGCAACAGCAACCACCCAGCCCTCCACCTAGATCTCCACGGTTTCTCTCAGCTAATACAACCCCCCACTAGATCAATAAAACCCCCAATAACCACACCATTCTTGACTGGGTCTTAGTTAATGCCCCCTCACACCTAACTAGCAGGCTGTTTACCTGACTCCCTCAGTGACCATTCCCCCTTATCTTCCTACTAAAAAAATCACATTAATGATTGCAAACCCAATACCCACAGACTTATTTGCAACAAAGCTAATTTTAACCCCAACTCCTTCACCTCCTCCATCCAGAATGTAAATTGTTCACCTCTAAAGGTACCTCAACCTAGACGAAGCAGTCCATTTCTTTAACAATACCTTCCTTAACATCCATGTCCCCATGAGAAACACCAGAATCAGAACTAAGAGCTCCCCCTGGCTACAAAATAACCCACCAGGGGCCTTATGAAAACCAGGGATAAAACATGGGAACGCTGGAGCATAACTAAAAACCCCTCAGACAGGCAAATCTTCCTTGAACTACATAAGGTCAGAGCAAGTAAAAGCAGACAAAGCCCTTTTCTATCAGACGTCCCTAAACTCCTCCCAAAACAACTCCAAGCAATTCTGGTCTACAGTTAACTCTATAATCTCTGCTCAGGAAAAGTAAGCACCCCCCCTCCCAACCACCCCTCACTCCACCAGTAGCATCGCTGATTCCTTCAATAAACACTTCACAAAATCCATTCTATCCATAACAAAAAAAGCACTTTCCTACACTAATTCCCCCCCTCAAACAACCCAAAACCACCCCTTCCCCTACCTTCTCTCTCTCCACAGTACCCACCTCCTACATAAAAAGACTCCCGACAAAACTCAAACCCACAAAACTAGCAGCCGACTACCTGCCCACTGAATACCTAAAGATAGCAGCCGATGTCCTAGCTTATCCTATTTCCATATTAATCAACCGCTCCATATCTGAATCCTATGTACCCATGCTATGGAAAATATCACATCATTCCCCTCCACACAGGTGGTCCCCTCCACTGACCTCTCCAATTACTGCCCCATTGCCATCCTCTCAAAGATACTTGAAAAATGCATCGACTCACAGGTCTCCAAATTCCTCCTTAACAATCACCTCCTCTCCAATACCCAGCATGGTTTCAGACCACACCACAGCATGACAACTGCTCTCCTCTCCTTCACCAGGACTATCCTCCATCACAAAAACAATGGCCTCATCTCCTCTGCTGTATTTCTGGATCTATCTAAAGCCTTTGACATCGTGTCACACAATCTTCTACTCTCTGCTCTATCTGACCTCTCTTTCTCCACACCAGCCACAAACTGGTTCCACAGCTATCTACATGGCCTGCCAGCAATCAGTCATTTGGGACAAATAACTATCCACTTGTCTCCCTGTTACTCTCGGGGTTCCCCCAAGGCTCCATCCTTGGCCCCTTACTTTTCTCCCTTTTCACCAATAATCTGCACACTGCCACCAAACATGCCTCCCTCACACAGTATGCAGATTATTCCACCCTCATTTGCTCAGCCCCAACTCTAACAGAATTCTACCACATCACCCAAGAATCTTTCTCTTCAGTTGAAAGCTGGCTATCTAATGCCCAGCTTCTCCTCGATCCAAATAAAACCAAACTCCTCATCTTTCAATCCTCCAAATCTACCCCAAACATCCCACACTTCATTATTCAAGCCAAGGATAATACCTCCATTTCACAAACAGTTCACACAAAATCGTTTGGCGTACAGATTGAAAATAATCTCAAATTTGACACCCACATATCACTAACAAAATGAAAAAAGTTCACAAAAAACTGTGTGCCTTATATAGAAGCCGCCAATACCTCACCAAATCAGCAAGAATCTCTATCGCCAATTCCCAACTAATATCCACCCTACTCTAGGCATCACCCATACTTACAGACAGTCAGACCTAAACAAACTCGAAGCCTGCTACAATAAAATCGCAAAATCTGCCACTGGTGCCTATTACCGCAGCCACCACTGTGTCTCCCCTTAGAAACCTTGACTGGCTTCAACTCCTACACCAAATTCAACTCACCTTTGCTCAGACTAGTAAACCACCCTCTCAGAATCCCATCACTCCATACAATTCTCCAACCCTACCACTCTTCCATACCACTACGCTCCTGCAACAAAAATCTCCTCCAGGTCACCAAAGCCAAAAACTCAGCAGGTGAAGCACTATTTTCCTGCGCTATTATCCAGGCTTTGGAACAACCTTCCCACTACCATAACTACCCTTCCTTCCTGCCATCTTTTCAAGACTGCCCTTAAATCTCACCTACGTTCTCAATGGCTTTGTCCTTGTCCTAACCCAGTCTAATTAACACCCCCTTCAACCCTTTTTTCCTTTCCCAGATTTAGATAGAGTATCCACTCTATCACTATAAAACTGAACTGAAGATTACTCACTGCTTGTTAATCCTTCCAGAATTTAGTTTATTCATTTAGTCTATTATTGTTATCCAGTTACGGTTTTGAAAATTTGTAGCACTGTGTTTTACTTCTTATTTCTCAATGTTTGTATTTTAGAGCTTACTACTCAATTGTACAAATTTGCTCCTGTATTTCTCCATGTCATGATCACCTCTACTGTATTCATACCTTGACCTTTTCTCCTCGGGCCTCTGCTGAAAAAGGACCTGTGTCCAGTCTGAATTTCCTGGTAAACAAATGTAAATAAATAAATAAATAAATCTACTCGAACATGTGCAATTATGGTAAGTGGGACACAAAAGTACTATGTTCTTCACAGTCAGTGTTGCAGTACTGATTGAGAGGACTCCAAAAGCCATCTGTACGACCCCAGGAAATAAGGTTTTGCAGGGTGACTGTAGCAAATGTGTTCAGTGAGTTTCATGTGGCTGCCTCTAGGATGGCCTGAGTAGGGTGTCCTTTGATGAAAGCAGTGGTAGTTGTCCCATGCCCTGTAGAGTGGGCATCAATATGCTCAGGTAGAATTTTTCCACGATGGAAGTAACAGAATTTAAAGTGGATGACTATCCATTTGTAAACAGTTTGTTTGGATACAGGCCTGTCCTGTTTACCCTCTGAAAAAGCCACCAATAATTGCTCTACTATATTGGGGATTTTTCTCCTGTCTAGATAGTATCTGATTTACCTGTGCACAGCCATGGAATGAAGGACTTGCTCTGCCTTGTTCTGTGGATTTAGGAAGAGGACTGCAGGTGGACAGCCTGGTTTAGGATAAGTTCCAATGCCACTTTGGACATAAAGGACAGATTTGCTGCAAGGGTTACCCTATACCCGTGAAAGGCAGTGAAAGATTCTTTACATGACGGCTTGAATCTCTGATACCCTCCTTGCTGATGTGACAGCTATAAAGAAAGTGGTCTTCCAAGTGAGTATCTGTAGAGAGGCACTGGCAACAGGTTCAAAGGGGGGCAAGGTGAGTTTTTCTAGCACACAATTTAGATCCCAGGCAGGAACAGGGTTCTGTTATGGTGGTCTCAAGTGAATCACCCCTTTTAATAAAAACTTCATGTGAGGGTGCAAGAAGACGGGTGGATCACTGTGCAGGCAAGCTGAGATAGCAGGTGCATGTTCTTTAACACTGGAGTAGGAAAGTCTGTCTAAGCAGGTTTGAAAGGTACTCCAAGACTGTGCTATGTCTGCCTAAGAAGGGGTGATGTTCTTGCTGTAACACCAAATGGAAATTCTCTTCCACTTTGCCAGGTACGATTTTCTGGTACTAGGTTCCCTTGCCTCCTTTAGAACTGAAAGTACATCCATGGGATATGATGAATTCCTTGGTGTCAAAACCCAATCCTCCAGGCTAACATGAGTGTGGCTAGGTGAGGATGGAAGAGAGATCCCTTAGCTTGGCTAAGGAGATCTACTTCCTGTGGTAGGGTGAGGAATCTCCCCTCACCGACGGCCAAGAGAAGGGAGAACCAGTGCTGTCTCAGCCAAAGGGAGGCCACTAGGATCATGCTGGATCTGACCACCCTGACTTATCAGTACCTTGGGGATCAGAGATAAGGACCAGAATGCATACAGAAACAAGTCTGAATGGTGCAGTAGCGCAAAGTACAGTTGTGTACACCTACTATAAAAGTAGATGTTAGAGTGTCTTCACTGTTGCAGTCATGACTGTAGGGTTCTCCCCTATTGGCAGGCAGCCCTCGGTCAGCCAGAATCCCAAAGTCTGGGTCCGGTGTCGGCTGTTCAACCCTGCTCCCTGACGTCAGTGCGCCAGGAGTATAAAGCTGACAGCCGACGCCATCTTCTCCAGTTTTTCTTGCCCCAGATGTCAGGAGTTCCAAAATGAAAATGGTCCCATAACCTTTGCAAATACACCTCAGAAGAATGGTGAAAAAAGGAACCACACAAAAGTAAAAAAAGAGGGGACAGGAGGGAGGGAAACCCAGATTGCAACAGTGAAGACACCTGAACATCTACATTTATGGTAGGTGTACACAACTGTACTATGTTCATCGTGTTTCACTGTTGCAGTCATGACTGTAGGGTAGAATCCCAAAGCTGAAAGAAAGGGAGGTGGTCATAAAGAAGAAGGGGCGGCTAAAAGGCCCTGCAAGACTGCAGAGGCAAAGCCTGCCCTAGACTTAGAGTAGAGAGGTAAATTGTAGTGCTTAGAGAAAGTATGCACTGAACTCCAAGTTGCAGCTTCCAAAATGCCCTTGGTAGGAACTCCCCTGAGGAAGGCCGCAGAAGTGGCAGCAGCTCTGGTGGAATGAGTCCGAATGCTCCCTGGGATTTGCTTTCCATGGTGTGAATAACAAAATCTGATTCCATGAGCAATCCATTTAGAAATGATCTGTTTAGAAATGGCTTTACCTTGGGAACTTTTAGCATAAGAAACAAACAATTGTTCTGATTTTCTGATGTCCTTGGTTCTGTTGAGGTAAAAACGTAGCTGTCTATCTACATCCAAGGAATGTAAGATCCTTTCCCCTTTATTTTGAGGAGTGGGGAAAAAGGTTGGCAAGTGGATAGTTTGATTTAAAGCCACTTTGGAGACCACCTTAGGCATGAAGGTCAGATTAGTCCTCAAAGATACCCTGTCTTGATGAAAAATAATATAAGGTTCCACCGCCATAAGGGCTTGTAACTCTGAAACTCTCCTGGCAGAGGTTAGTGCTAACAGGATAGCTGTCAGAAGAAGCGGCAGGCTCAAAAGGAGGCAAGGTTAGTTTTTCCAAAACATAGCTGAGATCCCAAGCAGGAATGGGAGGAGATCTAGGAGGTCTTAAGTTCTTAGCTCCTCTGAGGAACTGTCTCATGAGCTGGTGGGAAAAGATGGGAGGGTCTGTATTATAATGAGCAGAAATAGCAGAGGCATGGATCTTAATGGAAGAGAAAGAGAGACCCTTATGTAAGAGATCTGTCAAGTAAAGTAAAATTAAAGTAATGTTAGGAAGAAGAGGATCAGAATCCTGAGCCTGCATCCTGGAACAAAATCTTTTCCATTTTTCTGCATAAGATTTTCTAGTGCTAGGACATCTGGCTTCTAAAATGACATCCACAACCTGCTTGGGTAGGAAAGAAGAAATCAAAGGTCCTGGATTAACCAGGCCGTCAGGCTGAGAGTTCTGACATGAGAATGTAGAACCCAACCCTGATGCTGGGACAGAAGGTTCGGAAACTGAGGTAAAATCCAAGGGGGCTCCAGGCATAGGTTTTTTAGAGTTGGATACCAAAACTGCCGAGGCCAATTCGGAGCCAACAAGATTATCATCTTGGGTTTGTCCTGTTTTATCTTCAATAAAACTCGTGGAAGAAGAGGTAGAGGTGGAAAGGCATATCCCGAGAGGTTCCTCCAACTGAATGACAGGGCATCCACTTTCCAAGCTTCTCTGTGAAAAGTCCTGGTGCAAAAATTCTGTAGCTGATGTTTTAGATGGGATGCAGAGAGATCTATGTGAGGACATCCCCATACTGCTGTTATCATCCTGAATATTTTGGTGGATAGCATCCACTCGTGTGGATCCGAAAGGTTTCTGCTCAAACTGTCTGCCAGTAAGTTTTGTTTCCCTGGTAGAAACTGAGCTTGAAGATCCAGATTGCAAGCTAGTGCTGTGTTCCATAAAACCATGGCTAGTCTGCAAAGGGGGTAGGAATGAGATCCCCTTGCTTGTTTATGTACCACATAACTGTGGTGTTGTCTGTCCGTATTAGTAGTTGTCCTGGTTGTATGAGATTCCCGAAGGCCAATGGAGATTTCTGAATGGCTAACATTTCCTTTAAGTTGATATGCAGGTGCATCTGATCCTTTGTCCAAAGGCCCTGCAGACAATTGCCCTGAAAATGGGCTCCCCAAGCATAATCCGAGGCGTCCGTGGTTGGAATCTGAGAGGCAGGAGGTAGACGGAAGGGCTTCCCTTTGTTTAAAGCACATGCCCTGGACCACCAAAGAAATTCCTTTTGAAGGCAAGGAAGGACGGGAATCAGTATGTCCAAACTGCGGCAATGCTGAGACCATACACTTTTTAAGTACCACTGTATTTTCCTCATGTGTAGTCTTGCATATGGCACGAGAAGGATGCAGGAGGCCATGTAACCCAAAGCCTGCAGGAATTTCCTTGCAGATAGATGGGTTAGAGATGCCAAGGCTTTGAAAGTCGATGCCAGCTGTAATTGTTTTTCGGATGTCAGAAAAGCCATCTGGGTTGTAGTGTCTAGTAGAGCACCCAGAAAAGTTATCTGTTGTGATAGTGTCAAATTTGACTTTTTTATGTTTACAGAGAATCCCAAGAATTTGAGGAGGTTTTGTACAAAGTCCAGATGCTGGAGTAAAACATCCTTGCTGTCTGCCTGAATTAGACAATCGTCCAGATAAGGGTAAATTTGAATT
The DNA here is from genome assembly GCF_019279795.1 of Protopterus annectens. Lineage (NCBI taxonomy): Eukaryota > Metazoa > Chordata > Ceratodontiformes > Protopteridae > Protopterus > Protopterus annectens. The sequence goes on from NC_056731.1 coordinate 1,527,536,777, forward strand.
CCCTGGAGTCTGCAGTAAGATACTACTGGAGCCAGGCATTTGGTGAAGACCCTGGGCGCAGTAGACAATCCAAAGGGCAGCGCAGAGAATTGAAAGTGCCTCGATCCGGCCTTGAACCTGAGGTATTTTCTGCGATCCTGCCTGATGGGAATGTGTAAATATGCCTCCTTTAAATCCAAAGTCACCATCCATGCATCTTTGGACAGCATTGGAAGTAGCTGCTGTAGAGTAAGCTTCTTGAATTTTGGAATCTCTAGAAAGGTGTTCAAGACCGACAGATCCAGAATGGGTCTCCATGAGTTTTGCTTCCTTGGGACTAGAAAGAGCCTTGAGTAAAACCCTTTTCCCATCTATGAAAGAGGAACCAGTTCTATGGCATTCATAGCCAAAAGAGCTTCCACCTGGTTTAAGGCCTCCGTCCATTGATGTTTTGGAAGGTCTGGCCATCCGCTTGGCCTTGGCAAGGTATGAAAATGGAATTTGTAACCTCTTAAAATCACATCCAAAACCCATTTGTCTTGGGTTATTTGAGCCTAATTTTGATAAAAAAGAGAGAGTTTTCCTCCGAGAGGGGCTTCCAGGCAAGACGTACCTGTAGCCCAACAGAGGGAGTCATTGAGTTTGTTTCCTTTGAGATTGTGACCTGTCCTCTCCTCCCCTAGGGGTAGAAGCAGTCCACTGTCTTGGTCTATAAGCAGCTTGTGTTTGAGGCCTCCCTCTGGAGCGTCCATATCTACCCCTCTGAGGCCTGTCTGAAGAGGGAAAGGACCAGTTTTTTGAAGGCCAATTCCTGCTAAATCCAGGAGACTGTACTTGTAAGAAATCTTTAACTGTTTGCATGGATTTCGCCTTATCCTCCATCTTTTTAATCACCTCTTCAGCTTTAGATCCAAACAAAACATTATGCTGAACAGGAGCATCCAATAATTTAGCCTCAACTTGTTCAGGTAAATTTTGTTCCTTTAGCCATGCATGTCTTCTAATGACTGTGCCAGAGGCCGCAGCCCTACAAGAAGCCTCCAAGGCATCAAATCCACAGTGTAAACCATGCTTCCCAACCTGTTCAGTGGCATGCAATAAGTCATGTAATTCCTTATCATCTGCACAGGCAGAAATGGAAGTAACTTTTTGTTTTAAGACAGACAAGAGAAATTGCTGATATTTAAGCATATGAAACTGACAGTTTAAAGCCCTAATGGACAAAGTAGCATTAGTGTACACCTTTTTTCCCCATCTTTCCAAGGCTCGAGAATCCTTTTCAGTAGGAATGGGATTTTTGGCAGAAGCGGCCTTAACTCCCTTAGGACCCTGAGAAATGGTTTCAGGGTCAGCAGTAGGGTTCTTGTATAAAAACTGATGGGAATCAGGAACCCTGTAATATCTATCAGGCTTAACAGGAGCAGGAGAAAGAGTCAGGGGTTAAGTTAGCCTCCGAAAAGGCATCATCCACAATTTCCAAAATAGGAGGAATAGCCAGGGGTCTATGTTGGGGAAGAAGAAGAAAATCTCTCAGTCTTTTCTTGGATTCCGAATACTCCTGTCCCTCCCAGTGGAAATGCTCCCTCATTTCATGCAAAGTTTCCCCAAAAGAGAAATCCTCAGGAGGAGAAGCTGAAGGAATGGATTCTTCCGCATCAGAATCCTCATAAGGAGGAAAATAATATTCCTGATCAGAAGAAGAAACTGAGGAAACAGAAGCCTGATCAGAGGCATCATAAACATCCTGCCTTGGCCTTTTGTCTGGAGGGGGATGAGAACCCCTAATCATAGTAAGCAAATCCTCCGCCATCTTGAGTAACTGTTTCTGTGACTTGGGAGCCAGTTCAGAAGAGGCCTGTGTTGAAGTCTTTGATTTAGAAGGAGTCTTTGCCTTTGTCTTTGGCTTTGCCTTTACTAGAAGTTGAGTAGGCCTGAAAACCCCTTCGGAAGCCGGTACCTGCACAGCGGCTCCGGACCCATCCGAAGGAGCATTGTCTGAAGGTCCTGCAACAGAGATATTTAAAGGCCTGGTTGGCTCCTCATGTAAGTCCATTTCGGACGTCTGTTCTGAAATGGCCGACGACAGGGGCTGCAAAAGCACCTCACTGACAACGGCTGAACCTGAAGCTGGCTCCGCATGTGCGCTATCATCAGATTTGGACCTCGGAGGCCTGTCTTTATCCTTGCGACGTTTGTGAACTCCGGTAGCTGGAACCGTATCCGACGACATTTTTTAGTTAAAGCGCCTACTGAAGTAATGAAAAGCAAAATCGCACCTTCGCTTAATTGTACGTTGATTGAATCTAGCACAAAACCGACAACTAGCTACGTCATGGTCAGGGCCTAAGCAAGGAATACAGTAAGAATGAAAATCCTTATGAGGTATTTGCTTCCCACATGAAATACAATTATTAACTTTTTCTGACATCGGAGTGGAGCAAGAAAAAAGTTTCCCCAATGGGGTACTTAGCTTTGAGTGGAAAAGAAAGTCTTTGGACCGAAGTATGTAGAAAAATCAGTCAGGAGTCAAACGACCGGCACTTGCCAACTGCTATCACCGCACGGCAAGAAAGACTGGAGAAGATGGCGTCTGCTGTCAGCTTTATACTCCTGGCACACGGACGTCAGGGAGCGGGGTTGAACAGCCGACGCCGGACCCAGACTTTGCGATTCTGGCCGACAGGGCTGCCTGCCGGCAGGGGAGAACCCTACAGTCATGACTGCAACAGTGAAACACGATGAACATCAAGAGGTTCGATTCTCAGCTGGGGTGCCTTATGCGCGGAGTCTGCATGTCCTCCCTGCATTTGTGTGGGTTTCCTCCAGGTGCCCGTTTCCTCCCATGTTACATAGACATGCGTCTAGAGCATTTCACCCCAGGCCTCTTCTGAAAATTGGCTTTGTTCCAAGTCGGACTTTCCTGGTAAACAAATGTTAAATAAGTTTAGCCATATGAAAGAGAAGGCATCTATTTTACAGGTCCCTGTATGTTGAGTTCTGGAGCACAACTTCTGTAGTTGTCGGTTTCAGTGAGAGGCAGACAAGTCTGTTGAGGGGACCCCCCAGTGAAGGGTTAGGTCCAGGAACACCTCTCTCTCTTCAGCATCCATTCATTGCAGTCTAGGAGATCCTTGCTTAGAGGATTTGCCCAGGGTATTGCACTGACCTGGAACAGAAGATGTTATTGAAGTCATATATAGTCTCCTTCCTTATATACCACATCACTGTAGTGTTGCCTGTCTGTCCAGATATGCAAGGTCTCTGGCTCAAATTCTGCTGAAAATCATTTATGGCCTGGTAGAGTGCTAGTAGCTCTTTCTGATTTAAATGCAGTTCTTTCTGCTGTGGTGTCAAAATGCCCTGCAATTTCATGGACTCTAAGTGAGCACCCCCAAGGTATGATGCTCCTGATACAGAGAAATCTGCCCCTGGGATGTCCTTCAAGGATGCATCTGCAGTCCTTACATATGGGTTGTCCTGACTCAGGCAGCCCCTCGGTTGGCCGGATTCCAAAGTCTGGGTCCGGCGTCGGCTGATGTCACCCTTTTCCCCGACGTCAGAGCGGCTGGGGTATAAAAGCATCAGCCGACGCCATCTTCCCCAGTCTTTCTTGCCGCGAGGTGCCCGAAGCAGAAGCAGTTCGCAAGTGCCGGTCAGCCAGCTCCTGTGATTTCAGCTACCGAAGTCTTCAAAAAAGCTAAGTACCCCGTTGGGGACTCTTTCTTGCCTCAGCCGATGTCAGATCAAACGGTTAAAGTTAATAATTGTTTATCTTGTGGGAAACAAATACCTCATAAGGATTTCCACTCTTACTGCTTACCCTGCCTAGGCCCAGACCACAACGTCTCGGCCTGTTCAGCCTGTGCTTCCTTCAATAAACGCACTCTCAGGCGTCGGGCAGAGTTTGCAGAGGAATTTTTTGGGGAAAAATTCTGTTATATCATGCCGTCGGAGCTTCCGACAGCTCATTTACCCAAAAAACGAAAGGATAAGGTCCGACACACGCGGTCCGCGGTTTCGGCCGACTCCACGCCTAGGCCTACCGCGAGTGTCTCGGTCTCTACTGAAGCCGAATCTCTACCGCTTCCGACCGACGACACTGCACAGCCGGTAACTTCGGTACCGGAGGCCATCACTGGGTCGGTCACAGAATTTCCGTCTGAAACCGGTGCTCAGGAAATCTCCAACACCATTTCTGTTGATAAAACTACTCCAGCACGTGGGGCAGCCAGGCCTCCTGTATCCATGTCCATTAAGGCCTTTACACGGGCTAAAGCTGCTAAACAGCCAAAATCTCTCCCTCCCAAGACTATTCCTCAGGGATCCACTACCGGTTCACAAATTTTAAGTTTGGCTGAAGACCTTATTTCCTTAATCAGGGGCTCTCAGCCACATCCAGACAGGGGCTCTCAACCACCTCCAGGCAAAAGGCCCAGGGTTGAGCAGACAGATCCACAGTATGGTGTTCTTCCACCGCATTATCTCATTCTTCAGTTATGGAAGGAGAGGCAATAAGGTATTTAGGTGCTGAGAATGCTGCTCCCAAGCATTTTTCTTTAGAGACCCACTGAAGTTTTTTTTTTTTTTTTTTTTTTTTTTTTAAGAGTATAACTTTGGAGCTGGGGTTATGAGAATGCAAGATGCCATGTAACCCAGAATACTCAAATTCCCATGCCGAGATGTGTTGTTATGCAAACAGGCTGTCAGGTAGTTTTTTTCAAGAACGTTATCTTGTTCTGGGGAAGGAGGACCATCTGTTGGGCCAAATCTATGAGGGCTCACAGAAACACGATACTTGTTTGAGGAAGTGTTTGTGACTTTTTAAGATTTAAGGTGAGAACTGCTTTCTGAAAGCAGTCTATGGTGATCTGCAAGGCGTCCAAGGTTTCTGCTGTGGATTTTCCCTGAATAAGATGTCTAAGCAGGAGTAAATCTGAACTCCCAGAGCTCTACAATGTGCTATCAGAGCAGTTAAGCATTTTGTAAAAACTCTGGGAGAACTGGACAGCCAAAATGGTAAAAAAAACAGAATTAGAAGTGAAAATCTGTTGGTCAAGCCTTAAGTATTTTTTGTGGCTGTCTGCTATTGGGACATGGAGGTAAGCGTCTTAGGTCTAGCGTGACCATGAAGGCATCTTGGATGATCATGGGAAGTAATTTTTGTAAAGTAAACATTTTCAGCCTTGTGATACTGAGAAACATCCTTGAGTACAAGCCTTTTCCCTCCTGACATGGAAGGACAAGCTAAATGGATCCACTGCTGAAGCTGTTCCACTGAGGTAGGAGAAAATCCAAAACACATCTCAGCAAGGGAATATGAGTACTCTGGGTTACATGGCATCTTGCATTCTCATGACCCCATCTGCAAAGTTGTATCCTGTTCTTTTGGTGGTTTTAGAATACCCAGGAAGGGTTGGATCTATATGAACTGGATTACAGTACCCCCTTTTTATGATATCGAGGATTCACTGGTCCTTGCTGATGGTTTTCCATTGACTTGGGAAGAAACAGCATCTTCCAGTCAGAAGTCTTGGGAGTAGTAGTAAGGGTACAGGAGACTAGGGTTGAATATAGTCACAGTTGGTCTTTGCGTTGGTGGAATCGTTGGAGCTCCCTGTTTTGTGTTGTTGTTTAGTTTGCCAACTTCAGGACTGCCTGTGTCTCTTGCCACAGGGGAGGCCTCCCTTTGTCTTGTCTAGGGGAAAGGTCAAGGTTTTGAGGGGTAATTCCTACTGTACACCATTGTGTCAGAGGATGCATACATTTTTTTATTTGCTTTTCTTTGTTATCCAGCTTCTTGAAAACCTGTACATCTGGAGGTCTGAAGAGGAAATATTTGCCTAGTGGAACACCCAGTAGTTCAGACTTGACCTTGTCTGACAGAGTCCTGAGCCATGCATGTCTGTGGATGACAGAACCTGTGGTAGCTGCTTTGCAAGATGCATCTAAGGCATCATTAGCCACAAATTGGGGAGTTGTCTGGATTCATATAAAGCTTCTCTTGCTCTCTCATGAATTTCCTTTGATAAGGTTTTGTATGCAATAGAGTCCACCTTAGCTAGAATTTTGACCTGGAGAGATTCCAGGTACTTTAGCACACAAAAAAAGTAGTTATGTGCTTATCATAACATTCCATCTGTGTTGTCAATCATCATTCATTCCTGATGGTTGGCCGATATAACAAGCTTGCGCCAGCCAAAACCTCTTGAGCTAAGATTACCCATAGTGTGTCTATCCTTTGCCTTCAAATCAAGTTTGCCCATAAGAATAATAAAGTGAAGGCTTTGTCCAAGCAAATGCACTACTACGTAACCAAGACCAGTTCCGAATCTGCAAGAGTCTTTGGAGGGGGGTAGGAGGGTGGGATGTCAAGAATGAATGAATATCAACACAGATGGAATGTTATGGTAAGAAAGTACAGTTGTGTACACTTATCATAAATGTAGATGTTTGACTGTATTCACTGTTGCAGTCATCACTTGTGGGTTATCCCTGCTGGGTAGCTCTTAGCTGGCCTGAATCCCAGAGTAAAGGATTTCCCACCTGCGTTGGCTGTTCAGAGACTGTGGCTGACGTCACGGCTATAAAGGGCGACAGCAGACGCCATTATATCACTTTTTCTTGCCCCTCCAACAGTCAGGAGCCCCTAAGAGGATATAGAAAAATGGGGGGAAGGTGGGAGGGAAAATGGATTGCAACAGTGAATACACTCAAACATCCGCATTTATGGTAAGTGTACACAACTGTACTATGTTCTTCATGTTTCACTGTTGCAGTCATCACTTGTGGGAAGATTCCCAAAGCTGAGGAAGTGGGTGGAAGCATAATATATAGGTTATGGGGATGTTAGCATGCCCTGCAGGATTGCAGATGCAAATCCTGCCGTGGTTTTGGAGAATGTAGCCAGCTGGTAGTGTCTAGTGAAAATGTGGATAGATGTCCATGTAGCAGCTTCCAGGATATCCTTGGTAGGAATCCCTCTCAGGAAGGCCGTGGAAGTAGAGGCTGCTCTAATGGAGTGAGACCTGATTGATTTGGGACGACTCTTTCCATGGAAGGCATAGGAGAAATGTATGCAATGAGAGATCCATATGGAAATGGTCTGCTTACTAATGGGTTTCCCCTCTGCCCCGGAGGAATGAAACCAGGAGCTGGTCAGTTTTTCTGACTGATTTGGTCCTGTGAAGGTAAAATCTCGGTTGTCTATGTACGTCCAGGGTATGCAGAAATTTTTTCTCCTTTCTTGACAGGGTTTGGGAAGAAAGTTGGTAGGTGGATGGTCTGGATGAATGAAACCTCAGAGACCACCTTAGGCATAAAGGTGGGGTTGCTTCTCAGACAGACTATCTGCGTGGAAAATGATGAAGGGCTCAGTGGCCATTAGGGCCTGGAGCTTGGATACCCTCCTGGCAAAAGTGATGGCTAGCAATAGAGCAGTTTTCCAAGAGAGGTACTTGAGATCTGCTGAGGATTCTAGTTCAAAAGGAGAGTCCACTTTTCCCAAACAGAGTTTAGGTCCCAAGATGGAGCAGGTGGTCTGATGTGAGTTACACCTTTGAGGAACTGTTTTAAGATGTGCTTCGAAAACAGGGGCTGCTCCACCTGGACATGGGCTGAAAATAGCAGCAGCGTGAGTCTTGATAGAGGAGTAGGACAACCCCTTTGCTAGGAGCTCTGCCAGGTACTCCAGAACCAGTGGTAAAGTGGCATAGACACCGTCTGTGCCTCTGCTGCTGCACCTGCAGCTAAACCTTTTCCATTTTGCTGAATATGACTTCTGCTTGGTCTACTGGCCTCCTTAATGTCTAGCACTTGCTGAGGGCTGCAGTGTTATTTGCCTTTGCGGAATCAACCATGCGGTTAACTGGAGAGTGGCCAGGTCTCGGTGCAGTAGCTTCCCTCCCTGTTGAGTGAGGTGGGTCTGTGGAGGGGGGTAGAAGGGTGGAAGGGTACCTGCTCATACTGAGCAGCATGGGATACCCAGTGCTGCCTCGACCAGTCTGGGGCAATTAGAATAGCCCTTGGCCCTTCCTTTCTGAACTTGAGCAGTACTCTGGGTATCCAGAGGTAGTGGGGGGGGGGGTATATACAAACAGGCTGCCCCAATGAAAGGAGAGGGCATCCACCCACCAAGCCTTTGGCTGAAACTCTTGTGAGCAAAATTTTGTTAGCTTGCAGTTTGGGTAGCTTGCAAAGAAGTCTAGGTCTGGTTTCCCCTAGATTTGAGTGATCTGCAGGAAGGTCCTCCTGTGCAACTGCCACTCATGGGGATCCAGGAGTTGTCTGTTCAATTGGTCTGCCAGGGTGTTTTGCTTCCCAGGAAGGTACTGTGCTATCAGATGCAGTTCCAGGTTTGAGGCTGACTGCCAGATTTTCATAGCTAAGCAACAGAGGGGGTAAGAATGGGTGCCCCCTTGCTTGTTGATGTTCCACATGACAGTTGTGTTGTCCGTCTTGACTAAACGGACCCCCGGTGACAGGTGCTCTTGGAAGGTAAGAATTGCTCTGTGCACTGCCAGCACTTCTTTCAGGTTGATGTGGAGACCCTGAACCTCCTGATCCCAAAAGGCAGAGTTCGCAGGGATCCTTTGTGGGCTCCCCAAGCAATGTCTGAGGTGTTTGTGGTCATGGTTTGGGCGTATGACTGAAGGACAAAGGCTAAGCCCTTATCCAGGCTGCAAGCCTTGGCTCACCATAGGAATTCCTTCCCCAGACAAGGAATCAGGGGGAGGTGGTGTTCCAGTGACCGAGTGCTGGCACCAGAGATACCTTAAGTACCATTGCAATTTTCTCATGTGTAGTCTGGCAAGGGGGACCAGCATGATGCAGGAGGTCATGTATCCCAGGGCTTGCAAGATTTTTCTGGCAGTGAGGTGAGTTTTGTGTGACAGCTGGCTGAAGTAAGACTGTCGGAAGGCCATTTGTACTGAGGTTTCTATAAGGGTGCCCAGGACGGTAATCCTTCGTGTGGGCTGCAGATGGGCCTTTCCTGATTTATGGTGAATCCCAGAGAGATTAGTACGGCTTGCACAAAGAAGAGGTCCTGCAGGAGTTTTTCCTTGGTATCTGCCTGAATGAGGCAGTCATCGAGAAAGGGATAAATGCGTATGCCCTTCTGCCTGCAAAATGCAATGACTGGGGCCAGGCACTTGACAAAGACTCTGGGAGCAGTGGATAAGCCAAAGGGCAGAGCAAAGAACTCAAAGTGTTGGGACTTGCTCTGACCTTAACTAACTCCTGCAGGACTGCCTAATAGGGATATGCAGGTAGGCATCCTTCAGATCTAGGGTCACTAGCCAGGCTTGCGGCAGAAGCACAGGTAGTAGTTTTTGTAGAGTTAGGACCTTGAATTTTGGAACTAGGAGGGACAAGATTCAGGGTGGAGCGGTCTAGGATAGGGCCCCAAGTGCCCTCTTTTCTGGGGACCAGGTACAGACTTGAATAAAATCCTTTTCCGGTCTGTTCCTTTGGCACAGGTTCCAGACCACCCTGGGCAAGAAGCTTTCTGATCTGGCGAACAGCTTCTGTCCTCAGATTTGCAGTGAAGTCTGGGCAACTTGACCTTTTTGGTTTCTCTCTGAAATAGAATCTGTACCCGCTGGTGGTAATAGGACGCATAGATCGGAGGTGATGGCTTGCCAGTGTTTTAGGAAGAGGGAAAGTCTTCCTTCTATCCTGTTGGGAGACTTGAGGGGCAGAGGAGAGGGTGGAGAGTCATTGAGAGTCCTTGGGGAAGGGGGTTGGTTTAGAACTCCCTTGCCTCGGGGCAGCAGTGGACCAGTGGCTATGGGACTGCTGCCTAGTGGTCCTGTCTCTGCGTCCCTTTCTCTGGACAGGTTTTGTCTGTGAGCGAAAGGACCAGTGTTTTGTGGGGGAAGTTTCTGCTGAATCTGGGAGATTGCACCTTTAAGAAGTCCATGACAGTTTGCATGGACTTGGCTTTGTCCTCCATTTTCTTAATGACGACCCCCTGCTTTAGGGCCAAACAATTGGTCTTTACCCAAGGGGGCGTCTAGCAGCTTATATTTGACTTGGTCAGGCAAAGGTTGCTCCCTTAACCAGGCAAACCTGATTACTGAGCTTGTTACTGCAGCCCTGGTAGAAGCTTCTAAGGCATCAAAACCACAACTTAAGGAATGTTTGGCTACCTGCGAGCTAGACTGTATGAGGTCTGTTAATTCTCTGGTAGTACTATTGTCCAGAATGGAAGTTAACTTTTGTTTAATCAGTTCAAGGACATTTTGCTGGAATCTGAGCATATGGAACTGACAATGTAATGCTCTTACAGCTAAAATGGCCGAAGTGTATACCTTTTTTCCCATTCTGTCTAAAGCTCTGCTTTCTTTGGCAGTTGGAGTGGGATTTCTAGATGAGCTTGCCCTAGCTCCTTTAGGGCCTTGAGTAATGACTTCAGGATAGTACAGTTGTGTACCTACCATAAATGTAGATGTTCGAGTGTATTCACTGTTGTAGTCATTACAATTGAGTTATCCTGCTGGCAGGCTACCCGCAGTCGGCCCGAGTTCCAAAGTCTAGGTCCGGTGTCGGTTGCTGTCGCCTTCTCCCTGATGTCAGTGCACCAGGGGTATAAGATGTAGCAGATGCCATTTTCTTCAGTTTTTCTTGGCCCAGATGTCAGGTGCCCCTAAAATGGTAGGCTAAAAATGCTAATAAGCATGCATACACAAAAAACAACTTTTCCTTCATCTACAAGCAAATACACCACATAGGTTGTATAGAATAGAGAAGTACAGATACGTACCAGCAAGGAAAAGGGGGATGGTGGGTGGGTAACCTGGACTGCAACAGTGAATACACTCAAACATCTACATTTATGGTAGGTACACAACTGTACTATATTCATCATGTTTCACTGTTGCAGTCATTACAATTGGGTTGAATCCCAAAACTAAGGTTGGGAGGATGGTGCTAAATAGAATTAGGAGAGGCTATCAGGCCCTGCAGAACTGCAGTGGCAAAGCCTGCCATGGAGTAGAGAGGTAAGTGATAGTGCTTTGTAAAAGTATGCACTGAACTCCAAGCTGCAGCCTCCAAGATGTCTTTGGTTGGTACTCCTCTGAGGAAGGCTGCTGAAGTGGCAGCTGCTCTGGTTGAATGTGGCCTAATGCCCTTAGGCACTGATTTGCCATGCTGTGAATAGCAGAAACAAATGCAGTGGCCTATCCACTTTGAAATAGTCTGCTTTGAGATGGGCTTTCCTTGTGATCCTGCAGCATATGCCATGAAGTTGCTCAGTCTTTCTGAAAGTTTTTGTTCTGTCCAAGTAGAAGCGTAGCTGCCTGTGAATGTCCAAAGAATGCAGAAGTCTCTCACCCTTATTCTGTGGATTTTGGTAAAAGGTAGACAAATGAATTGTTTGATTAAGGGCCACACTGGACACTACCTTAGGCATAAATGTAGGGTTTGTCCTCAGAGAAACCCTGTCAGGATGGAAAATGATAAAAGGTTCCACAGCCATGCGTGCCTGTAACTCTGAGACTCGTCTAGCAGAGGTTATTGCTAGGAGCAGAGCTGTTTTCCAGGATAAGAATTTTACATCAGCTGCAGATGCTGGCTCAAACGGAGGCAGTGTGAGTTTTACCAAGACATAGTTGAGGTCCCATGCAGGTATTGATGCTCTCCTTGGGGGTCTTATGTTTTTGGCCCCTCTGGGGTACTGCCTTAGTAATGGATATGAAAAAACAAGTGGTTCTGTATTGTAATGAGCTGAAAAGGCAGAGGCATGAATTTTAATTGATGAAAAGGAAAGGCCTTTATCCAGCATCTCAGTTAAGTATTGCAAAATCTGAGAAATATTTGGAACAATCGTGTCAATACCTTGTGCCTGGTTCCAAGCACAGAATCTCTTCCATTTTTCTGCATAAGATTTTCTGGTGCTAGGCCTCCTGGCCTCCAAAATAACATCCATCACTGCTTTAGAGAGAGGTGTGTCTTGAATGGCTACATTATCCGCCATGCTGCCAGGTTTAAGGTCCTGAGTTGGCTGTGCAGTATTTGACTGTCTTGTGTCAATAAGTGAGGAATGTGAGGTAATGTCCAAGCTGGGCATTGAGACAGGCTCTTTAGGATTGGGTACCAGTGCTGGCGGGGCCAGCCTGGGGCAATCAGCATCATTTTTGGCTTCTCTTGTCTGACGCATTTTGTGAAGACCCTGGGCGCAGTAGATAAGCCAAACGGCAGTGCAGAGAATTGGTAGTGCATTGAGCCAGCTATAAATCTGAGGTATCTTCTGCATGATTGTCTGATTGGGACATGCAGGTATGCCTCTTTTAGGTCTAAAGTCACAAGCCAAGCCTTCTTGCCCAGCATGGGCAGAAGCTGCTGCAGAGTTAACATTTTGAATTTTGGAATATCCAGGAATGTGTTTAGTATAGACAGGTCCAGTATTGGTCTCCAGACTTTGTCCTTTTTGGGCACTAAGAATAGCCTTGAGTAGAAACCCAGTCCCTGCTCTTGTTGTGGTACTTGCTGAATGGCTCATGTCCATGAGGGAGGAAACTTTTGTGCCTCTGCCCATTGATTGCGTGGCAGGTCTGGCATACTGTTTTGCCTTGGCAGGGTGTGAAAGTGGAACCTGTAGCCTTGTGATACGATATTTAAGATCCATTTGTCCTGGGTGATCATGTGCCAATTTTGTGCAAAAAGTGCTAGTTTTCCCCCCAAAGGAGCTGCCAGAAGATAAGTGCATGGTACTGGCAGGGGAAAGTCATTGAGACTGTGTCCTGTATGGCTGTGATTTTTTTCCTCTCCGCTTTTGGAGGTAGAAGCACCCCATTGTTTAGGCCTGTATGAGCCTTGGGGCTGTGATCTGCCTCTGGGGCATCTGTATCTGCCTCTTTGTGGCCTGACACTGGAAAGGACCAATTCTTTGTAGGCCAGTTCCTGCCGAATCTGTGAGGCTGCACCTGTAAGAAATCCTTGACTGTTTGCATAGATTTAGCTTTGTCCTCCATTTTCTTTAACACCTCTTCTGCTTTAACACCAAACAAGGTATCATGTTGTAATGGAGCATCTAATAGTTTTGCTTTAACATGATCGGGCAGATTCTGTTCTTTTAACCAAGCATGCCTCCTAATGACAGAACCTGCAACAGAACCTGTAACAGCGGCCCTGCAGGAGGCCTCCAGAGAATCAAAACCACATTGCAAAGTATGCTTTCCCACTTGCTCAGCTGCATGCAATAAATCCTGCATTTCTTTGATTTCTGCACAATCTGAATTTGTCAACATTTTCTGTTTAAACAGTGACATAAGATATTGCTGATATTTAAGCATATGAAACTGACAATTTAAAGCTCTTACAGCCAAGATAGCAGAAGTATAAATCTTTTCCCCCCATCTGTCCAGGGCCCTTGAATCCCTATCAGAGGGGATAGGGTTTTTTGCATTGGATGCCTTGACCGCTTTGGGACCCCGAGAGATAGTTTCTGGGTCAGCAGCAGGGTTTTTATAAAGAAATTTATGTGAATCAGGAACCCTGTAGTATCTGTCTGGCTTAACAAGAGCTGGTGGCAAAGAGTCAGGAGACAGACCGGACTCTGAAAATACATCATCTACAATGTCTAAAACAGGAGGAATAGCAAGGGGCCTGTGCTGAGGTAATAAAAGGAAGTCTCTGAGCCTTTTCTTGGATTTTGAGTAATCTTGGCTCTCCCAGTGGAAATGCTCCCTGTGTGCAGGGTCTCCCCCAAAAGAATAATCCTCAGGAGGAGAGGCTGAAGGGATAGATTATTCAGCATCAGAATCTTCATAGGGAGGAAGAGAATATTCCTGTTCAGAAGAGGAATCAGAGGAAATGGAAACCTGATCTGAAGATTCATATTCTATCTCTTGCCTAGGCTTCTTATCAGGAGGGTGATGGGAACCCCTGATCAAAGTAATTAGGTCTTCGGCCATTTTAAGCATCTGTTTTTTAGGCATGGAGGCCTGTCCAGGAGAATGCTGTACTTGTTTCTTTGTCTTTAGAGCTGCTTTAGTCTTTGCCTTTGAAGCTGAAGTTGGTTTTACATATAATTGTGTAGGCCTGAAAACACCCTCAGAAGCCGATGCCTGCTCAGCGGCTCCAGACCCATCTGAGGGAATAGTTTCCGAGTGTCCAACACCCTGAGTTTCCAGCGGCCTAGTCGGCTCCATGTGGGAGTCGGAAGCGGTCTGTGGCTCTGAGGTAGTGGGTGTCAGGGGCTGCGAAAGCGCCTCACTGAGAACCGGCAACAGGCCTAGCAGAAGCCTCGTCGTTTGTTTTGGACCTCGGATGCCTTTCCTTTTCTTTGCGCTTTTTATAAACTCTGGTAGTTGGCTGTTCCAACTGCATTATATAATTGAATCTTCTGCCAAAGTAATGAAATGCAAAACTGTACCGATGCTTAATAGTGCGTTGGTTAAATCTAGCACAAAACCGACAACTAGCAACATCATGGTCAGGGCCTAGGCAAGGAATACAGTAAGAATGAAAATCCTTATGAGGTATTTGCTTCCCACAAGAAATACAATTAACTTTTTCTGACATCGGTCTGGAGCAAGAAAAAAGTTTCCCCAATGGGGTACTTTGCTTTAATGAAGACTTCAGATCTGAAATTCTAATTTGAAAATCTCAGGAGTCGGCCGACCGGCACTTGCAAACTGCTTTTGCTTCAGGCACCGCACGGCAAGAAAGACTGAAGAAAATGGTGTTGGCTGCATCGTTTATACCCCTGGCGCACTGACGTCAGGAAGGAGGTGACAGCAACCAACGCCGGACCTAGACTTTGGAACTCGGGCCAACTGCGGGTAGCCTGCCAGCAGGATAACCCAATTGTAATGACTGCAACAGCAAAACACGAACATCTGCAGTACGATTTTTGAAAAGATATTTGTGGGTGTCGTACACCATGTAATATTTGTCTAGTTTTCTGGGTGTTGGGGAGAGAGAATCTGGTGAAAGGGCAGAGTCAAGAAAAACATCCTCCACTACATCCAGGATAGGCGGAATGGCTAGAGATTTATGCTGTGACAGGTCAAGGAACTCTCTCAGTCTCTTCTTAGACTTGAGGGTAATCTTGGGCCTCCCATTGAAAATGCTCTCTGAGGGAATTTAAGGTTTCCCCAAAGGAAAGGTCCTCAGGTGGGGATGCAGAAGGAATGGGGTCATCAGCATCAGAGTCCTCAAATGCTGCTAATGGATGGTCTTCTGTCTGACTCTTCAAGGACAAAGTCTTCTGATTCCTTGTCAGAGACGGCCTCAGGGGAGGAGTCCCTTTTTCTTGTGGCTGGGGTGGAAGGATGGGGTTGGCTTCCCTTAATGAGAGTCATCAAGTTTTCTGCCATCCTGAGCAGTTGCTGGGACTGAGGAGCAGGCTGGCAGGGTGTAGGTCGGTGGCTGGGTCCTTGGGGTGGGCCGGACCTTTTTGGGGGTAGTCTTAGGCTTGGGCCTGGATGGTTTAGAAGTCTTATACAAAGTGAGTTTAACTGGCAGCATTGTTGTCAGTCTGAGTCTGGCTTCGGTAGTCGGAGTCTCAGCGGAAGCCGGTGCCTGCAAAGTGGCTCTGGACCCAACCAAGCGAGGAAGGCGACATACCGGTAGAGGGAGATGGAAAAGTTTTGAAATGATTTATTGTCTCATTTTTTTATATCACAAAAACCTGGCATTTTAACAGGGGCATGTAAACTTATACACAACTTAAGAAAAACAAGGGGATTCAGAAAGAGAAGTAGCAAATTTCTTTTTAGAAAAATAGTGAAAAAAATATAACACTTAGCTTGAGAGCAGACCTGATGCATCTTGAAACTCTACGTGGCAAATGAGATTTGGAGGGAAGAGAAAGGCACTATGGGTAACCTTAGCTTGAGTCATTTTGGCTGGCATGAACTTGTTATATCAGCCAAGTCAGTCCTGAGGACGGAACCAAAACCCAACCGTCATGAATGAAGACCGACAACATCAGAGCAGAAGTTATGCACATCTGTGTTATCCAACTTCATTTGGATCCATCATTAGATCCAACTTAGCCATTTCTTCAAGACATACAATCCAAGCCTCAAACCCCTCCCTCTCCCATAATGCCTCACTCCTCCTCAACCCCCCCCCCCCCGCAAACTGAGTTTGCTGCCCCTTCAAAAAGATAGCTTAGATCTATAAAACTGGACAGGCAAAGAAAGCGACCAACTGGATCCCAAATTAGGAAGATGTGGGTTCCCTTTATCCTTTATATCGCACTCAGCTGTAAAAGGATGAGGGAAGGAGGGTGGGATGTGATGCATAATGAAACTGGACAACACAGATGCCAAGTTATGGTAAGTACATAACTTCTAATCTGATGTTGTCCATTTCATTATGGATCATGAATGGGGCACAGTCCCTAGCTACATAAAACCTGAGAGGACCTCAAGGAAGGATATGCCTGAGCACTGCAGAGCCAAAGGATGCTCCGTTCCTGGAAATGATTCCTAGTTTGTAGCGAGATACAAAGGTATGAGATGTGGACCAAGTAGCTGCAACATCAATTTCATCAATAGCAGCCCTTGTGGAGAAGGCAGACAAAGTAGACATAGACCTGGTGGAGTAAACTAACTAAACAGGGAAGTTGTCTGCCTTATTGGGAAGTAAGCTGTAGAAATACAATCAGTAATCCACTTGGTTAAAATGATCTTGGACACAGCCTGGCCTAACCTATTTGGTGAGAAGGCAATAAACTTATCTGATTTCCTGTGTGATTTGGTTCTGTGTAAACAGAAACGGTCTGTGTACATCCAATGAATGTTGCATGTATTCACCTTTATTGGAGTAATTAGGGAAGAATACAGGCGAGTGAATGGTCCGATTAATATTTGCCTCTGAGGTGACTGTTGGTATGAAAGCTGATTCATTCAGAGGGAGAGACTGTCTTTAAAGTTGGTAATATATGGTGGTTAGGAAGACCGAGCTTGCAATTCCGACACTCTTCTAGCTGAAGCAATGGTCACCAGAAAGGTGGTCTTCCAAGATAAAAGATTTTAAATCACAATAGGTAGCTGGTTCAAATGGTCTCCAAGTCCCTGAAGTACCAAGGTTTGATCCCAAGGAATGGGTGGGTCTTTAATCGTAGGCTTGAGATGAAAAACTCCTTTCATAAAAGTCCTACATAGTTTAGAAGTGGAGATAGAAGGAAAGCTATTACCCTTCCCTACATGGAAACTCAGGATAGCTGCAAGTTGCAACTTTACAGTGGAAAAGCTAGCTCCGTGCTGAAACAGCACGTTGAGAAACACAAGGATGTCTGGGACTGAAGCAGAAAATGAATATTCCTCTGTGATGCCCAAATAGAAAAACTCTTTCATTTACTATGATATACTTTCTTGGTGGAGGACTTCTGAAAAGCAAGAATAATTACCCGAACTGGGGAAGCTATCCTGGACTTTTGTAGAACTATGGGAAGTGGAGAAACCAAGCAGTCAATTTGAGGGTCAAAGACTGGGAATTTGGCATTCCAACGGATGGAAAATCAGATCCTGCCTAGGATCCAGTATCCATGGAGGATATTTGCTGTGAGACTGCAGCAAGAGGAACCATACCTAACAAGACTAGTAAGGGGCAATGAGGATTAGATTGGTCTTCAACCTGCTGGCTTTCTGTAGAACTTTGGGTGTCAGAGGAATCGGAGGATAAGCATACAGGAGACTGGGGGCCAATTGTGGACTACAGCATCTCTGGGTGACTCCTCCAATGGTGGGAATCAGAGCAAAGTACTTGCTGCACTTCTTTAGGGGGGAGACAAAGAGATTGCAGCAAGGCTGGCCTCAATGGCTGAATATCTGATTCGTTACGGACTGATTCAGAGATCACGTGTGTGGATTTAGGATCGATCTGCTCAGTCTGTCCACCATAACGCTGGACTCCCCTGGGATGTGAATTGCAATGAGAAAGCAGTTTGAAGAGATCGCTTATTCCCAAACCCTCATGGCCTCCCTGCACAGCTGGTATGAATGGGGTCCCCCCCCCCCCGCTTGTTGATGTACCAAAACCATCGACATACTGTCTGTAAGAACTGTAACTGTCCCCAGAGGAAAGCAGTCCTGAAAGGCTTGCAATGTCAGAAGGACCGCCCCCATCTCCAGTACATTCATATGCAATTTGGTCTATGTTGTGGACCATGCGCCTTGGACCATCTTTCCCTGGAAATGCCCCACCCACCCCTATAGTGAGGTGTCCATGGTCACCGTGGCTATAAGTAAGGGAGGAGTGAAGGGTCTGCTGAGATGGAGGTCGTCTGTAAGGATCCACCACTGCAGATGGAGCCTGCAAGTCAGAGTTAGCCTGACTGGGGCTGACAAAGGATGGAGCAGAATAGACCACTGGACCGCTAGAGTTTAATGGAGAACACACATGAAGAACCTGGTTAGAGGGACCAAAAGAAATGGCAGCTGACATGGGTCCGAGGGTCATTAGGACCAGTCCAGCAGGTGGTGTTGAGGTAACTGGTAAAAGCTGAACCTGCTGTCAAGGATCTTATTCTCTGCGGAGGTAGTGCTGCTATCTATGTGGTGGTGTTCAATTGTGTTCCTGTGAATTTGATGTCCTGTACGGGAGACATGTTTTTTTTGCCATGTTCACAGTAATTCTCAGGCAACTGAACAGCTGCAACATAACCTGAATAGCCTTTAGTAGTCGATGTCTTGTAGGTGCCATCAGAAGCCAATCATCCAGTTATGGAAACACCTAGAATCTTTGCAGATGGAGGTGAGCTGCAAACACTGCAATACATCTGGTAAACACCCAGGGGCAGAGGTGAGACCAAAGGGCAGTGCTCTGAATTGGTAATGACTGGCCCCCAGCCTGAAGAACAGATATCTCCTGGAATGCTTGTCTATTTTGATATGATAGCACGTACCCTGGAGATCTACAGAGCACGTCTAATCTTCCTTACAAAGTAGCAACAGGATGGACTGTACTGTAACCATGCAAAACTTTGACTTCTTTATGAACAAATTCAGACTGCTCAGACACAAGATCAGTCAAAGGTCTACTGTTTTCTTTGGCACCAAAAAGAAGCATGAGTAAGCTCTGCATCCTAGGCGTTCGACTGGGACCTGCTGGATGACTCTTTCTAGAAGAGTTTAAACCTCTAGAAGGGCACTCTCTCTCTGACTTGGTGGCACATCAGGGAGATACTTACAGGAACTGGGAGTAGGAAGGGAAAAGGGAATAAAGTAACCTCTGGAAATTATTTTTAACACCCAGGTGTCACTTGTTATGTTTGTTCAGGCGTCGTGGTATGACCAAAGTCTGCCCCCGGACTGCCTCCAGAGTAGGATGCCCAGGCAATGCCTCAGGAGCACTGACAAGGGCGGTCGGAGATGGGTTCACTGAAGCCCTGATTTTGTGGACACCCTCTCCCTCTGGGGTGACGTCGACCATAAAATCCTCTCCCTCTGCCTTTAGAAGAGGATTCATCCCGCGAATCAGGAAAAGACCATTGAGACTTACGGACCTCATCATCTTCCCACTCCGTTGATTCCTGGAGGTGGTTTGCTGGGGGGGGGGGGGGACTGGATCCCTAAGGCAGATAGGGTCTTCCCTTCTTGCTTGCCATGGGTAACAGTCTCTTTTACTGACAGCCCAAAGAGAAGCCATCAAAGGGGGTCGGCAAACCCACACAGCCTCATCCAGACACGTTTCCTGAGGGCTATGCCTGAACCAGCCACTAAAAAGGTTCCTTCCATAACACGGGAAATTAACCTCATCGAGGAATTAGCGATGGAGGACATAGTGGTCTGTTAGGGAGAAACCTTCTTGAGGTCTTCCTCTGACAATGACTGTGTCAGAGAGGTAGACATTTCCTTACACGGGTCTTTCTGAAGGCGCATGAAGTGTGACAAGTAATTCAATGCTCTCAGTATAAAGGCAACTCAGGCATACTCTCGCTTCCCATGCCTGTCCAAAGCCTGAGACTCCTTATTCGGGGAATAAACAGTGGATCTCTGCTCATCTAGCTCCTTATTAATTGCTGCCAACACCACAATGGCATCAACTGGGACACTTACTCCAAAATGGGTATTCACTGGGGGGACTAAGGTATTTGTCCACGTGTTTGGGGATGGGCTCCATGGTGTCAGGCTCCTTCCAAGCCCAGCAGGCTACAAGATCAATGAGCTGGTCTGCAGGTGGGATCACTCAGGACATTGATGGGTCTATCCAAAATGCTTTCAGGAACACTCACTCCTCAGAGAAAGGGGGTTGGGAAGACCAGCCACCCTTTTGCTTCAGAATTTCTAAGATATCCCACGGAGGAGACATCACTGGATGGAGATCGGGGGGGGGGGGGCCTTCCTCTTCATTGAAATGAATGTCCTCTGTCAAAGACTCCAACAGGGAGTCTGGGTGCTTCCTGTTCTACTGTCGCTTCCAAGGGGCCTCCTCCGTGACATACTCGGGAGAGGACTCAAGACAGGGGAACCTCTTGCTAAGGGGTAGTCTAGAGGCCGACTATGGACTGGATGGATGGAAGCAAAGCAGAGGGTTGGATAAAACCTGGCGGAAGAGAACTGCATCTCACTATGTAAAGAAAAGCCCTCTCTGCCACTAAGAAGGAAGATGATGCTGGGAGGACCTTACCTCCAACCAGAGGAGCCGAAAGATGATGCTGGGAGGACCTTGCCTCCCCCACCTCAGGAGTCGAAGCTGCCAAGGGAGAGGAGGATGAGGCCAATCCGGGTTAGACACCTCTGGAAGGCACTGGCCCCAAACTATTAAAGACCATGGCCCCCAGAGGAAGGGACTGCTCCAAAGGGGTCGGGGCAGACACCAGCCCAGAGGACCTGGTGCTAACATCTTGGGTCCCAGACCAGCTCCTCTTCAAAGGTATCAGAACCGAGCTGGTCTGGGACACTGTAGAAGCTGAAGAGAGACATATTCCGTCCTCTGGTGATGGTCCACTCAGAACTGCCTGGCCCTGGAACTCCAAAGCCAAAAGTCGGCTCAGAGGATGAGGCTGCGTTATTGGGGTTGGTATTCTCACGAATCCAGCATGGGTCGGAGAAGGCAAAATCCCCAAGCTGGATCTCGACTTTGAGAAAACTCTGCATAATCCTCTCCATAATAGAGTGGGACAGGCTAGAAGATCTAGATGAGACCAAGGAATGTGTAGACCTGACTGGAAACAGGCTGGTCTGGACAATTGGGATACAAGAGGGAGATTTACTCCAATGCTGAGTATGGCTCCAGGACCTCCAATTCAGGCGTGCCTGAACCGAAGGAGTCTGTTCCAGAGATAAAGAGCTGTGGATCCGAACTACCTTCACAGGATCCAACTGACTGCTTGAACCCAAAGGCTGAAGATCGAGAGAGAGAAAGTCTTGGTTGGCACTGGCTCTACTGGATCTGAAAGGCATCTCGGATCCAGAGAGAAGTGGGAACAGGAGGGATCTGAAGATGATAGATCCAACAATTTCCTGCGCTTCTCAGGAGCAGAAGCTGTAGTCTCCAGGGTAGCGGAGGGGGCAAAGTTTTTAGGAACAAGTGTCTGAACTCCAGAGGATGGGAGAAGGCCTCTCAAGATCAGCTTGTTTCGCCAATCAGCAAGGTCTCACAGATTGAAGGCTGAGCAGATATCACACAGAACGTCCAAGTCCCCCAGCCCCAAGACAATACACACACCTCTTGTGGGTATTCGATTGGGGAATCTTATGCCCACAAGAGGCACACCTTTTAAAACCAGAGGGTTTGTCCGACATGCTGAAAAGAAAACAGCACACAAGCTCGCGTGCGCACGCACACACACGCACACACACACACGCTCACACTATACAGATCGACGAGCAACTTAAAGATATGGGGAATTTCATGGAAGAGAAAGAAGAAAAGGTGAGGTGGAAGGTGGGAAAAACCCTAATGCCGGCGACAAACCCCAAAAAACAGGGAGATAGCTACCTAAGAAGGGAGGGGAGGTACCACTAACAGAGACAGAACACCTAAAAATCATGTAGAAGTAAGAAAAGGCTAGTAATAAAGTAGAATTAAATGAAAAAAATCACTTAGATGAAACAGAGGTTCAGAATCACTTCTGTGCTGGAAGGCAGCAAACGAGATCTGGGGGTTTGAGGAGGAGTGAGACATTATGGGAGAGGGAAGAGTTTGAGGCTTGGATTAATTGTCTGGAAGAAATGGCAGAGTCGTATCCAAAGACCCATTCGTGATGCATAATGAAATGGACAACAACAGATCTGTCTGTTTAATGCTCTGACTGAAAGGATGGTAGAGGTATAGGCTTTTTTCCCCAAATCTAATAGTCTACTTTCCCTATCGGTAGATACAGGATGTCTAGTTGGCCTCAAGTACACCTTTAGTGGATACAGTAGAGACTACTGAAGTGACACAACCTTGGGATTTTTGTAAAAGTGCTTGTGAGATTCAAGCACCCTGCAAAACCTGTCTGGTTTCCTAGGAGCAGATGGTAAAGAGTCAGGATGTAAAAGCAATGACTTCAAGTACTACATGTACAGGAAGGATAGGTAGTGGCCTGGGAGAAGGCAAACACAGCAGTTCCCTGTAATGGGTCTGAGCTTGTTTGTTTTTCCAAACTGAAAGCCTCGGGGTGCAGAAAAAAGGGTCTCGTCTGAGTCCAGATAAGTTTGTAGTGACAGATGCCCAGAGTAGGACAACTTCTTCTCATCTTCGGAGCTTGAGGAATTTGAATCTTCCTGAAATGCCACCTTCCTGCTTCTTTTGGATGAGGCGGCTTCAGGAGCAGAAATGTGGAGGGCTCCCAGGACTTTGTGAAAGCCATGAATTCCTGTGCTAATTTTAGGAGGTCTTGAGCTTTGGCCTGAGAAGTAGCTGAAGCTGGGGGTGAAGAAAAGGAAGTGGTATGCTTCAGTTTATGTGTCCATTTAGAAGGGATGGTATGAGGCTGTGGTTGTCTGGCCACAACTTTGGTTAAGGTTTTGGTAGCTGAGGTAGACAAGTCTCCCTAGAGACTCCTAACCTGAACGTCAGAAGCTGAGGCCTGCTAAGTGACCTCAGAACCAACAGAGGTTTGTATCGTGGCAACAGTGGTAGGTAGGCTGGAAACCATGGTGGCTTCCCAAGGGGTTACACCAGAGGGTTAGGGCCGAAGAGCCATCAGACCAGGGGGCTGCAAAGGTATCTCACCTGGGTTGGTCGACTTGGGGACTAGAACTTTTTCAGAAATGTCAGAGTCTTTGATCTTTTTTGTCTTTCCTTTTCTTTGTAATAACACTATCAAAAGCTAGTCCTTTACAAAGGCCCAGCAGTAGCAGTAAATTGCAATTCCTCCTGGGGAAACCAAAGATAAAGACTCCAGTCACTCTAAGGCCCCAAACAGAACAGACAAAATAAGTGAAAATCATTATGCAGAATATGCTTCCCAGATGTCAAGCAATTGGTGACCTTCTTAAATATTAAATTAATATCAGAAAATCCCCTTTGAGGTACTTATTTAACTGGAAGGAGGAAGTGACATTCTGGAAAAACAAACCAACTAACAGACTGCAAGCATTTTGAACCTACGTGAATTTCACTGGAATGCATGGCTAAAAAGAACCAATGATAGTGCTGACAGACGCCATTCTTATGCCCTGACATCCCGACGATCTTTGGACATCTGTCAGCTGCCAAATAATGCAAAGACTCTGGAAATCAGGCCAGTCATGGGCTTCTGCATAGCAAGAAAACCTAAGAATTAGTACCGCAATATTGACAACAAAGATCATCAATCATTTCCTTAGGAACACAATGTCCCGTATTTTCGGATTCCTGCTAGGTTTGTTTACAATCTGCAACACACACATTCATACTTACCTGATGTGCTATCGAGACAGTAATGAAACAATATTAATTTGTGAGATCACTACTGTGTGATTAATGGGTTCTGTCATTGATTAAGAAAGGTTGTGGTAACTAGGGTATTTATTCATTTGCTGAATGCAACCACCTCAGACCTGGTATACATATGTAGTGCGGGTAACCGGGGAGCCTTATTTACATATAAAAACTTTTCTTAATGACTTCCTCAAGCAAATAATGTTCATATTCAAGTGATATTTTTTTGTGACTACAATTAGTTGTGTCACTCACAAGAGTGCTGATGTCATACACCCAGACATGGTACACCTTTCAACGCATGTGTGTGCGGACATGTGTATGAAATGGGAACCCTTCAATTATTTGAATATCAGAATATCAAGTGACTGTATGCCAGCACAAGTTCTCAGTCATATGATCACATAATGCCTGCATTGCTTTGTGGGAGATCACAATAAAGTGGGAATTTGCTCTTTCCACACCGGAGTATGGTCTCAGAGTTGGTACATTTAAGTAGAAGGGCGTGTTCAAGTGCAGGGGGGGCTAGCCCAAGTGCAATTTTTTTTTCAGTTTTTTGGACTTTCGGTCTTTCAGGAATATAGGACATCCTGTTTTGATCATAAAAAGTACACACACACAATTACACACATACCCAGAGAGACTCAATCTGAATAAATGGGGAACAGGAACACGAAAGTATTGACACCATACCCAAAAATATTCAACAGGAACTTTTAAAGTGAATCTATCCTCCACTGCTGCTGTTTAGCAGCTGGAGTAAAATACTAGAACCAATATTCAAATTAGCCATGCGCATGGCACACTTTACTCTGTGTATTAACGTAAAGGCTGCTTGCTACCAGTTTTTTTCAGATAAAACCCTTTGTCCTTACTATAATGAAAAAAATCTTCATTAGTAATCAAAGCACAACGGCAGTAACTAAAAGCCAGCATTTCTTAATTATGCACATAAGTATAAAGTCTCACACACAGCAGAATGAAACAAGGTAAGTACAGAACACTTTCAGAAATGGCCTCACAGATCTGTGCACATGATACATACTCAAAGGCAATTACCTAAGAACTTGTGACATGCAAGTGGCTCAGAAAGATGTTCACACACCTTTGATGTCCTCAAAATTAGAAGATGGGCTACATCATATTTTGATACTGACTCCACCAGTGCAGCTTTTTTTTTTGGGGGGGGGGGGCAGAACTCCTAAGGTGCAGTCTACTGGTTGGTATGTTCAAATTAAGGCTCATTTGCCTGAGCTGTTCATATATCAGCTGGGCATTAAAATACCATGACATTTACACAAGAAAATAGCAAAATACAGAGTGATGGGACATTTTATTAAAATCCATATTCTAAAAGTACGCACACTTTAAACCTTACATAACCACTACATGTTCTGTGCACTTTTGTTCATATTCCTTAAATCACACAGCACTTGCCAACCAGTGTCCAACCATGTTAGCATTTATTTTTTCAATCTCTTGCATCTTAAGTACATACTTCTGACAATACAGCATATATTTTAAAAGCTCAGTATTTTGTGTTCATGTTATGTATGTACAAAGTAACATAACATGCATACAAGTTACACAAGAGGGTTTGACTGTCCTTGTGATCCTTAGGATTACGTCTTCTGGAGCACTATATGCTTATTGTAGGGTCACCTTTGGCAACTCTAACAGGAGGAGTAAAACCCTCCACAACCGCTCAGTTAAAGAATCAGATAACCTTATACCGAGGCTCAGCCCTAAAGCATGACAGTGTTCATCAGTGAGCTCAGCTGGCTGACCCATGTAGTTCGGCAGGCTCAGCCCCAGAAGTACACATGAAGCCACAGTATGGGTTCACTACCCACAAGGTATAGGGTCCTTAGGTGCAATGCCAATCAAATAGCAGGCAGTAGCAGGGCTTGTTAAGGAAGACTAGACTTAGGCAACAGAAACTGGTTCTTTGGGTAAGGAATGTCACCTCACACTCACTGCTGTGGAAGAAGCCAGAGTTTGTGCAGGCAGTTGAAAAGAAAGAGGAAGATTTAGTTGGTCTTAATTCTTTAGCCAGTACTGGTTCTGTAATCAGATTTACTGACTGGGAGTAGTCTCAAAAGCCCCATAATTCAAGCCATACAATTAAGAGTTTCTACTAGTATATTTCTACTAGTATACAACAGGATCACCTCACCACAACACACTACCTGCAAAGAGGAAACTTCTATCTGTGCATACCTAGCCAACAGCTATATAAAGTATTCACACGACTACACGGAGAAAATGTGACTGGAAAGACTGGCCTACCTGAGTTGCAGTCACAAGGAAAGCATTTTTGGACTACTGGTCAGTCATGAAGTATCCATAGTAATGACAAGCTTCTAATACTAGGATAAAAGTGTACCCGGTACCATTGTACTATGAGGTGAAATGATTATGATCAACTTTGCAGTCACATCATCAGACCTGAGGCCTCAAGTTATGGATTACTGTGTTAAAAGAGATGCTGGGTTGCAGACCACCACTTGGTGGTAAGTTAGGCCAGGTGGCTATGGTGACAGCTAGAAATACCTGGGAACTCAAACATATAGTCACCGTGTCTTAAGAACACTGATGGTACTTCTGTGCAGAAAGAGGTCAACTCCCACAAAAAAAGAGAAACGCTCACATAATGAAAAGGGCTAAACTTGTGTTATATTTGATGAGTGGATGGGAAATAGGAAATACACCCTGGGGATCACTTCTGTGTCTCTGCTCGACAGTGGCACAGGAAAATAACTTTCTTGGGTGGCATAAGACAGGGAACCTTATTGGCTAGGCTTACGTAGGCCCTTGGGCCGATAGCCTAGTACCTACCTATGAACCTATATGACTAGAGCCTTATCAAAACCCTCAACAGCTGAGGTAACAGCAAGAAGGTCTGGCTGAAAATTGGTTGGCAGCTGTCACAGCAATAAAACCAAGACCTACTGAAAGACACCACCAGTGAGAAGAGCTGTCAGACTGAAGGAAAAGACTTTGTGCAATACTACTCAAGGGACTTCAGATATGAAAAGTACATACTGACAGGGTAAGAACAGAGCAGTTGCAACAGTCACTGAAGTGAAGGTCTGAGTGCGGTAGTTTGAGGAAACTACACAGTGAGTCAGAAGGGGACTTTTTTTTTCATTTTACTTAATTTTATTCACTTGGTAACCATGCAAGTCCAAATGGATACAAGTGCCCCCTTTCAAGAGCAGCCAAGCAGCACTATTTAGTTAAATTAAATGCTCAGTCACACCAAAAGGCAAATAGAAGCTGAGGGAATCAAACCCTGGTGTTCAGGAAGCAGCTTGTTAATAGCAAATAGAAAATGAGGGAATCAAACCCTAGTGTTCAGGAAGCAGCTTCTTAACAGCTTTTAGTCTCAATCCTCTGCATTAACTACAAGGTTGCTCTCAGCAAAGACGAAGAAATATGGCTATCAAATAGCACTTTTGTGAGGTAGAAGGAACTTTGAGAAACTCCTAAATCTGGTGGACATATTCTGCTTTGAGAAAGAGTCCAAAAGGTAGATGGTGGAACTGGATCCACTTCAAAAGAAGAGATTACTAAGGCAAGTAAATTTCACTGTGGCAAAGCTGCAGGGGCAGGTGAGAACCAGATGGAAATACTAATGTCAGTGGACAGTGCTGATGTGCTACAGTTAATTTTTCAGTCAGCTATTAGCAGGTAGCTAATCCAACAGTAATTACATTACAGAAATGTGCAGAAGATAAATGCCATGGCACCTGGGGTCTTTATTCTTTGAAATAACTAGAAAAATTAAAAATAACAGTTTAATTCGTCTGATGATAACTGACCTCTAATTCCTTCAGATCCCCTCCCCTTATGGCAGTTCTGCTTCATATGAAGCAGAAAGCCCTCCCCTCTCTGAACAGCAGGTTAGGGGAGTGATTTGAAGATAGCCCCTCTGCTATTTCCCCTGATACTTCCCAAGTCACCTCCAGTACTTCTGTCAAACGATTAGAGGATGCAACCTTTTGTTGTGGGCAAAGGCCACATCCCTTGCACCTCCCATAACCCTGCCTATCTCCTCCCCTCTCCCAACCCACTTTCCATCCATTTTGTGACATCATGGCCACACCAGGGTAGGAGTAGTGTCTTCTTTTCCACGTGCAATGCTTTTTTGCTGCCAATTTACCACGCATTTATGTTTAAAAAACATGGTAAATATGCCAGTTTAATAAACTCTGACAGTCTTGTTTCTTTTTTTTTGAAACAGAATACCAAAGTTTGCACAGTGTTGACTTTGGGACAATTGGTCTGATTTCTGGATAGTAAGAAAAAAATACATAGGTGGCAACACCATAAAGAACAGTTTATAACACTAGATTGCAGTGACAGTAACATGCCATTTCACAGTCTGATCAAATGTTACTGAGAACAGCAAATAAGGACAGACAGTTGCATACAAAATACAAGCATGCATCTAGGACAAAACATACAGACAGGTTAAAATGAACTCATAATAAAAGTGCCCCTTCTAAGATGAGTAAAGAAGCTAAAAAAGCTAGTCACACAATTTCCAATAATCATTAATGTAGAAGAAAACGGCACCTCCTAAACAAAGCTTTAAGGATGCATCAAACTCCGATTCATCCTCCAGTGATGACACACCAACTACCAAACACACCATTTGATGCTCAATTTATCCTTTGAGGGAGGGTACCTACTGTAACAGTAATACAGTCAAGGTCCACTGTAGATTTTCAAACTAATGTAGATTCTCTCTCTCCCATCCAAACACACACACAGCTAAATACATTAAAATTTTAGGACACATTGCAGTTATAAAACCAAACCACTGAAGACTTGCGAACTGTTTTAAAATCATCCACACCTCCAGATATTTTTAGGAAAATATGGGAAAAAATCAGCTATAGACTCATAAAAGATGCAGAACCTTTAAACGTTGTTTTAACACCTTGGGAGTTATTTTAAAACTTTATGAGCACCTACGCATGGTGTCCTGAATAGAAGTCCATGGAATACATCCATTTCGCCCATTAAGAAACTAGGTATGAGAACCTATAGGTTTTGTATAAGGCTGAAGAGCAGTTAATGCTGTAGTAGTACCAACTATTCCTGTAGTGCCTAATCCTGTCACAATACTAAGTTCTATTCCAGCGAGATTTACCACCTTTTCAGTGATATATACTTCATTTTCTTTCTTCCTATATACCCAGACAGCCAGTATTTGTTTGCCTGTACATACAAAGGCCAACAGTATACAAGGACAAGACTACCTGAAGGATATGTAGAATCATCTACTCTTTTATCAAGAGAAATTGAAAAAGAAATTGGATAAAATTCAACTTCATTGAAGATGATCTGCTTTTATCTTCTGATTCTTACCCTAACTGTAGACAGGATACTTTTTCTTTTAACAAAACTTGTGGAACTCTGATTAAAGGTTAATAAAGCAAAGTTACAAATGTGGAAACCACAAGGCCACTATTTAGCACATCTCATTTCAGAAGGCTCTCTGCAAATTTTACCCTCACCAATTACTGCTACTCAAGCTGCAAAACAAATTGTTAGCCTTTTTGAGACTGAAGAGTTACTGCCAACAACAGATTTCTAATTATGCAAAAGTAGTAATACCTTTATAAGCATTATTAAAGAAAGGCACCCCTGAGCACTTGTCCTGGCAGATCATCATGAACAAGCTTCTGTCCAATTAAAAGCTCTACTTTCTAACCCTCCTGCTTTTGGGTTACCTCATTATTCAGAGGTTTTTTTTTCTATTTTCTGTAAAAGAAATAAAATATAATTCGGACTATAAGCACAAAGCAGAAATTCTTCTTTTAGACGTGTTGCTTATTTCAGTACAAATATTGATCATGTAACAGCAGTCCTCCCCCAATGTCTTATGGCAAGGTCTGGACTGTGTGCATAGTTGAAATGATGTCTGCCCCATCTTTTGGGCATGAGACGTTTGTGTTAGTTCTACATTCCGCAGAAGCGTTATTACCAAGAACCAAAATGCAATATTTATATGCTACACGAGTGTCTAAACATGAATCACTTTTGTCAGTGTAATAAAACACCACAAACTTCATCAGAATACAAAAACTTAAAACCACCATTTAAATACTTGTCATGTGCAAAAAAAATCATCCAGTGACAAAATGCTTCAAATACATTTAAATAGCCACTGTAATGTCATGAAAATTTAAAAATGCACTACAAAATTTTTCAGGCCAGTTATTTTACATTAAGAAGGTTCGTGGTCTGCACTCTTGTGGGAGGAGAGGCTTGACTCTGCCCTTCTGAGCTGGGAATTTCTGGTTAGAGGCTTATAGTGCCTGTATATTTGAACTGTTTCTTGCTGAAATTGGTACACCTTGTTTGCTGTAGCATAGACTTGATCCAGGCCTGCTGAATCTAGCTTTGTTTGTATGCTTGTTGTTTGTTTGCTTGTTATTTCCCTGAAATGCTAATTCCACCTAAAACGCAGCTTTTCAGCGCTTCTGTGGATCCCTAGTGATATCTGCATTGCTTACTGTACTCAATTCCTTGTTTCACTTGAAAGAAAGTTACTGTTTGTCGTTTTGGCATTTAAGTTACCTGCAACACATTGCATTTAAGTTACCTGGCACTTGCTCACTAAAGCAATTATATAAGTCAGCACTAAAAAATTAAAAGCACTACACCCTCACAAACTCCCCTCGAGTACCTTGTTCCCCATTAGCCCTTTTTTTCAATTATAAAGGAATTCCCAATACTATTCTAGCATGTCCAAAGTTCAGTTGTCAATCTCCTCTCTGGTCCAGCTGGTGAATTTGGGAATCTTGAGGCAATGTTACAACTGCCTCATGTGCACAGACAACCCTCTCCTCCTCCCAAAAAATTCCAATGCATGTGAGAGATGCAACCATATAGCCAAACTGGAGGCTAAGCTCTCTCAACTCAGTAATGGCGTAACCAGTCAGAAGGAGAAGGAAACCACACTCACTACAATTCCAGTCTCACATAGACCTACCACGACAGCAAACCAAACACAAAAACATACTCAGAGGCTCTAGATAAAAATCTGCCTAAGCAGCAGAGACCTCCAAAGCAGACACCCAAGCAAACGCTACCCCAAAACAAAACATGTGCAACACATAGCTCACAAAGCCAGTGTGCCGAACAGTCAAAGCCCTTAAGGCTAAACAACACACCTGATACACTTGTAATAGGGGACTATCGTCAGGCACACTGACATCCCGCTCACCAGGCTGAACAAGGAGAAGGTCACGGTGAACTGCCTGTCGGGCGCTAGGATCCGCCACATAACACAAGCACTCAGGTCACTCCAAAGCAAGTACAAATATAACTCAGTCATTGTCCATGCAGGTGTGAATGACCAGAGACGTACCTCCCTGGACTACATTAAAAGAGACAGAGGAGCTCTCTGAGCATGTAGCCCAGGCCGGTATGACCCTGACCTTGAGTAGCATCTTACCCTCACCAAGAATGATGCCACAATATGAAGACAAGATGATCAATTTCAACAACTGGCTTAAGTATTGGTGTCATTCAAAGGGGATCCAATGCCTGTCAGCCTGGGATGACATACTCGACAAGCCACGATGCTTTGCTAGGGACGGCTTGCACCTGTCACCCCTGGGCTTTCGGATATTGGCAAAGGCTCTTGCTACCCCCATAGTGCCTTTTTTAGGCAAGGCTTAAAAGACAAACCCACCTTGATAGGTATCACAAGGGATAAGAAACTAAGAGTAATGCTACTCAACGCCAGAAGTCTAAACCTCAAGATGCACTTTTCGAAACTCTCCTTAGCATGGAGAACATCGATATCTGTGCAGTAACAGAAACCTGGTTCAAGGCTCCCGAGAGCACCCCAGCACTATCAGGTTATACCTCATACCATGCTTTTTGGCCCCAAAACTTGGACCGAACCACAAAAGGAAGGGGTATCAATATTAGTCAAAGATACCCACACCTCCAGGTTGGTGGCACAGCACGAAGCATCAGAGACTATCCATGTGCAACTAACAGTGGGTAAAACTGCCTTCCAGTTTATAGCCTGCTACAGGCCACCCTCCCAAACCCAGGAACCCCACTCGGCCTTCCTGAGAACACTGGAAAATATGAAGGTCTCTCCAAACACCATTATATTGGGAGACTTCAACTACCCAAACACAGACTGGGAGCATTACTCTAGCTCCAACACCCTAGCCCAAAGGTACCTAGACTTTATAAACTCAAATGCTATGGAACAACTTGTTACCACTCCCACAAGAGGGGAAAACATACTGGACCTGATCATCACCAACATGGGGACTCTAAGCTCCAGACCAGAAGTGTATCCCTCACTGGTAAGATCAGACCATAAACTAATCTCACTGGATATTCACATCCCGACCCCACCGCCTGCCCAGAAAACCACAGTGAAAAACTTCTCTAAAGCAAATTTCACACTCTCAAAACCGAGGTGGAATCCTTCAAAGCCCCCGGGCCTGTGGAAAATACGGCCCAGACCACAGCATCCTTTATAAATGCATTCTATGAACACCTTCAGGAATGCATGGATCATGCAATCCCAAATAAAACCAAGAACCAGTCCTCGAAAGGCAGCCGTCCTGTCTGCTGGACCCCAGCCATAAACAAACTATACAATAGAAGGAGGAAGCTACTACATGATACAGCAAAATCCCAAAAAGGGAAGGCATCTCTGATCAGTATTAGCAAAAAACTACGGGCACTCAAAATCGTCTAAGGCCAGCTTCGAGAGAAAAATTGCACAGGACACTAAGGATAATCACAAGGCTTTCTTTAGTTATGTTAGGAACCTGGGTGGGAATTCCCAGATATGCTCAGAATTAGTCCAAAATGACAAAAAATACACCGAACCCACAGACAGTGCCAACATCCTAGCTGACAGGCTCAGTGCAAACTCCCCCCCCCCTCCCCACCAAAAGAGCAAATATCTATCCCAGCAGTGCTGCCCCCCTGACATCTCAGATGCTCAGGTAAGAGCCGCCCTCTCCAAAGCAAAAGCACAGCATCAATGGGACCAGACGGTGTCCCGGGTTGCGTCCTACATGAACTCCAAGAAGAGCTAAACCCAAACATAAAACTACTGTTCAATCTCATACTTACTACAGGATATGTACCCAAAGAGTGGCGTACAGCAACAGTGGTCCCTCTCCACAAAGGTGGTGCCTCAACGGATCCTGGAAACTATCACCCCATAAGCATGACTAGCTTGGTCTGCAAAGCTATGGAAAGGATCATCATGGACCTCATAAATAAAGATATCGGGGACCTACAGACACTGGATCCTACCCAGTTCGGCTTTGTTAAGGGCAGATCCTGCCTCTTAAACCTGGTCGATTTCTTTGAAACAGTCACCAAGGCCAGTGACGAGGGGAAGGTGGTCCACACAGCCTACCTGGACCTCACAAAAGCCTTTGATACAATACCCCACTCTGGCATTATAGATAAGCTCACCAGCTTAAATATAAACCCCTATGTCACTAGATGGGTTGCAAACTGGCTCAAGAACAGAACCCACATGGTTAGAATTGCTGGAGCCATGTCAGACTCCAAACCAGTTATAAGTGGCGTCCCACAAGGCTCAGTCCTGGGACCTCTCTTGTTCGGTATATATTTCTCGGAGGTACAGGCCAACACGAAAGTACTGCGGCTGACCAAGTTGGCAGATGACTGCAAACTGGGCGCCATAATAGACTCCCCAGCTGACACAAGCATCCTCCAAAAGGGCCTCACAGAAACAGACAACTGGTGCCAGAGCCATGGCCTCAAGCTAAACGCCAAAAAGTGTATGGTCATCCCCTTTGGCAAAAACAAAGTGCCCACAAATTACCACATAGGTGGTAATCCATTAAGTACAGAAGAAGTAATTAGGGACCTGGGGACCCAAGTTGATAGCAACCTCTCATTTGACAACCACGTGGCCAAAGTGGTTAGAAAAACATTTTATATAGCCCATCTAATCATGAAGGGATTCACATCTAGATCAGGGGAGGTCATCGTGCCTCTTTACTCATCCCTCATCAGGCCCATAATTGAGTACAATGCCCCTTTTGGGATGTACCTTACCAGACACCTGCAGCAACTGGAAAGACCCCAAAAGTACCTCACCAAGAGGATCAAAGGGCTCAAACAGATGCCATATGCTGCCCGGTTAAAGAAACTCCAGCTTACTCAGTGGCATACCGCCTGCTCAGAGGCGATCTGTGCCTGACGTATAAAGCCATGTCCAACCCGGAATTAATGGACATGCTGCACCTCAGAAAATCCAAATCCCATCGAGCAATGCGCTCAAGAGACTTGAACCTCAGCACTGAAATAAATAGGACATGTTGGAGGGACAGATTCATAACCCAGTGGCTCCCTTCACTCTGGAATAAAATCCCAGTCCAGGTTAGACAGAGTACCCCACTGACTCTCTTCAAGAGTAATCTTGATGAGTGGATGGGAGATCGTAGGTTTGCCCCGGGTATCACTTCTGTGTCACTGTTAGACAGAGGCACAGTATACTAACCTTGAAAAAGGGCATAGCAAAATTTATTTAAAATGGGTGGCGAAAGCCAAACACACTCTGGCTAGGCTTATAAATGTCCTAGGGCAGATAGCCTAGTACAAACCTATTATTTATATATATATATATATATATATATATATATATATATATATATATATATATATATATTAGCAATAACAAACTACTACACAGTGTTTCATCAAATAAAGCCCATTTTCTGAACAGCTTGGCTCACATCAAAGCCTTTGTAACTGAAGAAAACATTATGTTATTAGTTTCATTTAGTCCTGGAGGGTAGTCTGCTCTTAAAGCTATATGCCATTTAGTTTCCCTACATTATAATAAGGCTTTAAAATTACCCACTAAAGGACTACAAACTACTTTGTCTAAAAGTAAATTTCTTAAAATTGTTACATAATGAAACATGTCGTGCCAGTGCATTATTCCTGTTTGTTTCTCACTGCCAACACATTCATAAATTCTTCTTAGTGACCTGATGGTCTTGCCAACATAAAAACTGGCACAAGAATTACATACTGCGAGATAAACAATGCCCACAGAATCGCAAGCAAACCTGTCCTTCGCCCAAATAACTTTCTTGAAATGTTTCAACTCAACAACTGGTAGATACATAGCCAATTCAGGTTCTGTTGAGAAACGATAGAAATAATGCACTGGCACGACATGTTTTATTATGTAACGATTTTAATTTTAATTTAACTTGTTATAATTAGTTCAGCCAGTAGATGGAGTTCCTGCACTTTATTTGAAATGCAGGATATCCAAGTTTATTGTTTTTATATTTATTTCAGGTTTATTTTATCTTTTTCATTATTTATGGTTTTGTATACAAACACAAATTTGATGTTAAGTAATAGATTTTTAGGGAGATTGACTGAAAAGTTATTAATGGTATGGTTCTTAAAACATTTATTTTTTTTAAAGTTTGAAGTAACTGCACTAGTTGGGATAATGACAAGAATATGTACATGACTGTTTATCAGTTTTATGCTGCGGTGGTGGTGCTGTGGTAGCGTTGTCGCCTCACAGTAAGACGTTGTCCTGTTCTATTCTTAGCTAAAGCGTCTTCTGTGTGGAGACATGCGTGAATGGGCGTACCTTCGTTGAAGGTTGTGCGTCAGGCCTGGCAAGTCGGTACGTAAAAATCTACTGCCAATCATTAGCGGACCGGAGTTCCACCACAGCGACCCCTAACTGGGAAAAGCCGAAAGAAGAAGAAGATTTCAGTTTGTTAACCGGGAAAGTCCATTGGGCCAAGGTAGCCCATTTCCAATGGAGGTCCGAGGAGAAAAGCTCCAGACAGAAATACAATATTAAAATATATTTAAAAGTATAGTACAGCATATAAGAGAAGCAAATTAACTAAAAACAATTCAAATATAAGAACTAAGTCAAACACACAGATATTTACAAGAACAAACAAATGAATGCTCATTTAGTACATCATAATTGTAGACAAAAGATTTTAAGCAAAGGCAGAGTTTAGAGTAGGCTATCAGGATTCAGGTAGGATGAGTGCAGGAGCATTGCCAGAGATAGGAGAGATGAGAGTGGAATAAGGTTTTAAAGGAATGGAGATTCTGGGTAGTCCTAATATGAGGGGGAAGAGAGTTCCATAATCTAGCAAGGGAGAATGATAGTAAGAGTTGCCCTGGTGAATGTAAAGGTTTGTAAAGTTCCAAGAGGTTTTGATTTGTGGATCTAAGTGTTCTATGCGGCTGGTGAAGTTTTAAGGAAGATGAGAGTGATGGACAGCTAGAGGGTTTAAAAATGAGCTTGTGTGCTACTGTTAGTTGAATAAAAGTCAGGTAGCCTGAGAGTTCCAACCAGTTTAGTGCATGGAGGGAGTTACAATGATGAGTGGAGGATTTGGATCCTGTGCAAACTTAAAAACTTTATTATAGCATGAGGATAGTTCAGATTTCAGGGTTGATTGGAGATTACTGAGTAGTGGTGCTTCATACAAACGGGAGGGGGATAAGGTGGTTAGTAGATAAGAGTTGTCTGGATGAAAGAGAGGTAGTGTCTGTGTCGATAAAGCATTCAGAGTTTTTGATGTTTTTTTTTTTATATTGTCTGTAGGTGGACGTCAAACTTTAGATGGTGATCGCTAAGGACGCCCAGAAGTTTTGCATGGGGAACTATTTCAATAGATGGTTAGTTTAGACTGAGTATAGAGAAGGATGCTTTGTCAACAGCAGTACGTCTAGAAGGAGTAAAAATCATTATTTTGGATTTGGCAACATTAAGGGCTAGATGGTTGTCAAGCATCCAGGACTCAGTGGAGGAGAATGCCTCGAGTAAGGTTTGTTAATATGGGTAGAGTTTTAGCAGAGCAGATATAGTAGAGTCGTCTGCATATTGCATGAGTTTAGCATTGGTGATCTTTTGGTGGAAATCATTGATACAAATATTTTGGATTTGGCGACATTAAGGGCTAGATGGTTGTCAAGCATCCAGGACTCAGTGGAGGAGAAGTCCTCTTGAGTAAGGTTTGTTAATATGGGTAGAGTTTTATCAGAGCAGATGATAGTAGAGTCATCTGCATATTGCACGAGTTTAGCATTGGTGATCTTTTGGTGGAAACCATTGATACAAATATTAG
This sequence comes from Protopterus annectens, assembly GCF_019279795.1. Taxonomy (NCBI): domain Eukaryota; kingdom Metazoa; phylum Chordata; order Ceratodontiformes; family Protopteridae; genus Protopterus; species Protopterus annectens. The sequence goes on from NC_056731.1 coordinate 1,527,573,733, forward strand.
GATAAAATATAAGGACAGAATGATTGACTTCAACTGGCTAAGCTTCCGGTGTCATTCAAAGGGGATCCAGTATCTGTCTGCCTGGGACGACATGATCGACAGACCACGATGCTTTGCCAGAGATGGTCTGCACCTGTCGCCCCTGGGATTCAGGTTACTGGCTAAGGCTCTTGCCACCCCTATAGTGCCTTTTTTAGGCAAAGTTCAAAGGACAAAACCACCACCGTAACAGGTACAAGCATGCAAAATCTGAAGGTAATGCTACTCAATGCTAGAAGTCTAAACCTCAAAATGCGCTCTCTCGAAGCACTCCTAAAAATGGAGAACATCGATATCTGTGCAGTAACTGAGACCTGGTTCAAGGCTCCAGCACCCCTGCAATACCAGGCTACAACTCTTACCATACTTTTCGGCCACCAAACCAGAACTGAAACACTAAAGGTGGAGGAGTGTCAATATTCACCAAGGATATTCACACCACCAGCTTAGTTGCCCAACACAATGCGTCTGAAATTCTCCAGGTGCAACTAACACTAGGTAAGACTGCAATCCAAACTGTAGCTTGCTGCAGATCCCCACCATATTCCAAGATTCTCACTACACCCTTCTAAACATACCGGAAAATATTAAGATAGAACCAAACACCCTAATACTGGGTGATTTTAACTACCCTGCCATTAACTGGGAAAACTACTCATGTACCAACACCTTCGCCTAACGGTTCTTGGAATTCATAAATTCTAGCGCCCTGGATCAACTAATCCATAGTCCAACCAGGGGCTCCAATATCCTAGACCTGGTCATTACCAACATGGGAAATCGATGCTCCACACCTATGGTCACCCCCTCGTCAGTCAGGTCTGACCATAAGATAATCACCCTTAACATCCACATCCCACCCCCACCCCCCAGTAAGGAAATCTCCATAAAAAACTTCTCCAAAGCCAACTTCATGCTACTCAAATCAGAAGTGACCAACTTCATGACACCCATGCAGACGGGAACTGAAAGTTCAACTGCTGAATCCTACACTAAGGCACTGTACGAGCACATCCACTCATGCATGAATCGTGCCATCCCAAATAGAACCAAGATGCACTCATCCAAAAAAAGGAAGCCAGCCTGGTGGTCCCCTGCCACAAGCAAACTTTACAACAAAAGGAAGAAACTGTTGCAGAAAAGAGGAAAATCCCAGGATGCAAAAAGCTCCCTTACCAGCCTCAGTAAGAAACTGTGATCCCTCATAAAATCCTCCAAAGCTAGTTACGAAAATAAAATTGCCAAAGATTCCAAAGACAACCACAAGGCATTCTATAACTGTCAAGAATCTAAATGGCAATGCTCAGATCTGCTCTGAGCTAAAACAGCATGGCATTAAATATACTGATCCCAAGGATATTGCCAATATCCTGGCAGATGGATTCAGTGCCATCTTCACCCCCTCTCATCCCCTAAATGGCCCATCCCAATACCAGAAGATTGCCAAATTTCGGTAATAACAGCCACACAGGTAAACGCACTCTCTAAAGCTAAGAATACAGCATCCATGGGGCCAGATGACATCCCGGGCTGTGTACTACATGAACTACAATATGAACTGGCACCTCACCTAAGTATCAAGTTTAATCATAGCCTCACCTCAGGTTTCGTTCCCACTGAGTGATGCAGAGCTACAGTTATCCCTCTCCACAAGGGGGGATCTACCTTGGATCCTGGAAACTACTGTCCCATCAGTCTGACGAGCCTTATCTGCAAGGCCATGGAGCGTATTATCATGGAACTTATAAACAAAGACATTGGCAACCTTCAAACACTGGACCCCACCCAGTTTGGGTTCGTGAAGGGCTGATCTTGTCTCCTCAACCTGACTGACTTCTTCGAATCAGTCTCCAGAGCCATGGACAAGGGTAAGGTGGTCCACACAGCCTATCTAGACCTTGCCAAGGCCTTTGACACCATCCCCACTCTGGAATCATAGATAAACTTACTAAGCTGGGCATTAATCCCTACGTCACCCAATGGGTTGCTAAATGGCTTATTGATAGAACCCACACTGTAAAAGTAGCAGACTCCAAATCCAGCTCCAGACAAGTGGCAAGTGGAGTACCTCAGGGTTCAGTCCTGGGACCGATTTTGTTTGTCATCTACTTCTCTGAAGTACAGGCCAACACTAAGGGACTCTGGCTATCAAAGTTCGCAGATGACTGCAAACTGGGAGCCATTATTGAATCCCCAAATGATGTGGATACTCTACAAAAGGGCCTTACAGAAACAGATGCTTGGTGCCAGAGCCATGAGCTCAAGCTCAAGGCCAAGAAATGTATAGTTATCCCCTTTGGGAAAAAACATATACCCGTGAATTACCATATAGGTGGCAGTACACAAACACCGAAAGTGTGTTAAGAGACTTGGGGACAACAGGTGGACAGTGGTCTCACCTTCGATAACCACATCACCACAACAGTCAGGAAATCCTTCTATGTGGCACACCTCATCACTAAGGGCTTTTCATCCAGAAAAAAGGAGGTCATTGTCCCACTGTACTCATCCCTCATAAGACCCCATTATAGAATACAATGCCCCGTTTGGTATGTACCTCTCAAGACATCTGCAACAACTGGAAAGGCCGCAGAAATACCTCACTAAAAGAATCACAGGCCTAATGCAGATGCCCTACGCTGACCACCTTAAAAAACTCCAGCTATACTATGTCACATATCGTCTACTCAGAGGCGATCTCTGCTTAACATACAAGGCCATGTCAAACCCAGAGCTGTTGGACATGCTACACTTAAAAGAAATCCCAATCCCTCAGAGCCACATGCTCCAGGGATCTAAACCTTGTCATCACAATTAACAAAACATGCTGGAGGGATAGGTTCCTGACCCAGACTCCCCAGACTCTGGAATAGATTCCCCATACATGTCAAGCAGAGTGCCTCTTTGGCCCTCTTCAAAAGGAACCTTGACGATTGGATGGGAGAAAGGAAATTCACCCTAGGGATCACGTCAGTCACCCTGCTAGACAGGGGTCCAGGGAAGTAAATAGTGTGGGAAGAAACAGCCAGAAAATGTTATGGCTAGGCTTGTATAGGCCCTAGGGCTGACAGCCTAGTACCAACCTATGAACCTAAATAATAAGGGATCCAAGTATAGAGCCTTGAGGTACTCCTGCTGGGGTGTGAAGGAAAGAGGAAGTACAGTAGCTCCATTTTACAGCTTGTACTCTGGCTGAAAGATAGCTGAACCATTTGATTGAAGTAGAAAGATTAAGATGAGTTTAGAAAGCAGGAGTTTATGGGGAAACAGTATCGAAGGACTTTAAGTCGAGGAGGAGGGTAGAAACTATGTTACCAGAGTCGCAAGCAAAGTTGATGATTTCAAGGAAGGAAAGGAGGGCAGTGGTGGTGCTATGACTGGTCTAAACCCATGTTGTGTAGGAGTCAGTTGTTGGCTGTCAAGTAGGAAGGGTAAAAGTTACAGGTGAATACATTTTTCGAGCATCTTGGAGATAGGGGACAGGATAGCAATAGGGTGAAAGTTGGAGAGAGAAAAGTTGTTACCCTCTGTTGTGGAGGGGGATGATAAAGGCTTTTTTCCAGAGGTGTGGTATGTAGGATTCCTGGATGGAGCGATTTATTAGGATGCTGATGGGAAGGGCTATGCCATCAGTGGCTAGTTTGAGAAAGTTGGATGGAATGTCATCTGGGGCATTAGAACAAGGTTTTAACTTTAGTAGGAGCTTTTTTAATAGTGTTGGTAGGAATGGATCAGAGTGTGAAACAGGAGGACTGAGAATTATTGGAGGTTGAATCCTTGGTTTCAGATATGTTGGGGGGGGGGGCTATTATTAGGGAAAGATGAGATGAGTTTGCCTATGGAGTCAATGAAAAAGGAATTGAATTGGGTGGCTAGGTGGAGGTCAGATGAGTCTGGGTCAGGGCAGTGGTTCCTTCTTTTTTGCCTGGAGATAAGTACTGATGCAATGCTATTCCAAAACTTTTTTGGGTTGGTTTTATGGTTATTTTGAAGTTTAAGATAATAGGATTTACGGTCGATGACTATTTGTTTTTTTTTTTTTACTTGATTTCGGAGTTGCTTGTATTTGGTAAGAGAGTTGGGATTTTTGAAATTTTTATAGTATTTCCAGATTTTGTCTCGGAGATGCATAAGGACGTTTGTGTCTTTGGTTAGCCAGGGGGCTGTTTTGGATTTGAGTCTTTTGGTTCCGCAGGGGGCAAAACTATTAAGTAGATCAGTAAAAACTGTACTGAAGTGTGATACAGCAACGTCTAAAGGAAGATACTTTAGGGTTCCAGTTCTGTTTTAAGGCATTAGAGAAGATGAGGGAGTTGAAATTTTGCATATTATGAGTTGTAATGTGTTTGCGCTGAAGGAGGAGGAGGGAAGGGGAATGGTATATGTAGGCAGGGAGATGGTCACTAAGGGAGTCGGGGAGAGTACCACTATCAGAACTTCGGGTTGGGTGGGAGACTAGTATCCAGTCAAGGATGCTACCCGTGGTGTAATCTTTATTTGGTCTAGTAGGAGTTTAGATTAGCTGAATGAATTGATAAAGGTTAATGCTTTGAGTAGGGGTTGATGAATCAGTGGAAGACCAGTTAATGTTGACATTGCCTAAGATTACTGTCTCATTATTTATGTTGGAAGTAAACCAGGCAAGAATATCTTCCAGACTAGGGATGTTGTTAACAGGTGGTATGTACAGGGAAGGCAATGCATAAAGATTTGTTGTTGTTAACTTTGAGAAGGGTCAGGGTTAGCTCACCAGTATCAAACAAGGGTATGAGCTCTGTATAGGGTGTCACTGTTAAGGAGGAGGAGAAGAGTAAGGCGACTCCTCCACCTTTCTTTTGGGATATGTCACTTCTTATGAGTTTATAATTTGGGGGTGTTATTTCAGTATCTTTTATATGTGGCTTTAACCAGGTTTCTGTGATAGAGAGAGAGAATATCAGGTTTGTTGTGGAATATCCAGGCATGAAAGGCAGGTATTTTATTACAAAGGGTCCTGCCATTAAGTGTAGCAAAGAGAAGAGATTTGTGGGGGAGGGGGAACTATGTGAGTTTGGGTTTGGAAGTGGAGTTATACACTCTAACCCAGGGCCTTCACATATCTCCAGAGCGGAAGAGGAGGGTGACTAATTTAGAATACAGTAAGGATAGCTCTCTCTGTTCTATGGGGTTATAGATTTGGGTATTGGAACCTAATGAGGTTAGCTTGGTAGGTATGGAAAGTGGTTTACTAGGAGTAGGGAAGAGTTTCCTTTGAAAGAGAAAAGATGCATTATGGTTATAGAGGTGGGAAGAGACTTTGGTTGTTGAGGGAGAGTCTTTTTTAACATGTATTGAAGCTGTGTGAATGGGAGGAGAGTGCTGGAACTGTGGGAGACTAGTGAGGTTGAGTAGGTAGAAGAGAATGAGGGTTTGAAATAAGGATAGTAGAGCATGAGTAGGTTTGCATGACAGGTGTTAGATGCAAGTCAAGTGAGAGGGATATGTAGAAAGAGACAGCTAAGAATGGGAGAGGTGTCATACAAAGGTTAGTGTGTGGGTGTGAAGACAGGGATGCTGCACGGTGAAGAATGGGTTAAGCAGAGGGCAGTGGGTGGGACTGTGAAAATAGGCTGAAGACAGCGATAGGGAGTAAGGGGAAGGAGGGGCCAAGTATGATAGGCAAGTTATGTGGGAGTGGTTAGATAGGTATAAAGGTAGATGTGTTGTGGGGTGGGTGAGATTTGGGGGCAGGGGAGCGGAGTGAGCCCGTAGGGCAAACGGAGCTGGTAGAGCCACAAAGAAGTGAAGAGTACAGAAAGTTATTAGTGACTGGAGCACCTAAAAAGTAAGATGGGTAATAAATGAAGTGCAAGTTAGGGTAATTGTAGACAGTTTTAGCATAAGTTTCTTAGCCCAGGAAAGTAGTGAGCAAGTGTGGTAGTACAGAATGGGAGAGAAGAAATTAAAATAACTAATGTTATTATGGAGGGGATTTGGAAACAAATGTATGGTGTGCGAGTGTTTGTAGAGGTATATGTCACCACCTAGTGAGGAAGGAGATGGCAGACACGAAGGAGAGTCTTTGTTAATAAAAAGTAAGCCTAAGATCTAAGCAAAGAAAACTGGAGGGGGGAGAGTGGCAAACGGGCTGCAGTAGGCTGCTATCACGCACACGGGAGGTAAAATCTAATTTAATACCAGCTTTATCTGAGAGTTCCAAGTAGTGTCTTTTAGGCTACATACATTGTGGCTTCCTTTTCTGGGAATAACTTCACTGTGGTAGAGTTCGCTGGTGCCTGGGTAGCAGGCAGTTCAAGGGCATCTTCCATACTTAGCAGGGAGGTAGTCCTTGATATTTTAAATGTGGGGAAGTGGCAGACTGTAAAAAAGAGAGAGAGAAGTGTTATTCAAGCTGCATGGCAGAACAGGGGAGGTAGGAGGTGGAGAGAAAATTTAGAGAGGTAGGGGGATGAGTAGTAGAAAAGCAATGCTCTTTAGATCATGAGACCCCAAATGCACATTTTCCATAGAGCCCAAAGAGTGAAAATCCCTCAAGGCTAGTTGAGAGGTCAGAGATAAACTACTATACAAGTACAGAACACTTGTCAGCACATGCGACATCAAAAAATAATTATGCAAGGGAAAAGATCAATACAGCAATAAACTGATGCAAGATAGTACATGAGGCTGCATAGAAATGGTTTAGGTACAGGCAGGCATCATGAATAGCAAATTATATTCACTGTGATACTTGAACATGAAACAAACATCAAATCACAGCAAAATATAACAGTACTAGCATTAGCTAATTGTGCAGCCAGTTAAAATTAATTCTGCAGCAGCTAGTGTTGAGACAAATGTCTTTAAGCAGGTAAGTATGCTTCAAATAGCTATTTTAACACTGTCGTTATGCCGAGGCAAAGAACACTTGTATTTCTACACTATTAATGCAATAAAAGCTTATTCCTGTAAAATATAGGTAGATGAACCAACTGTATCACCGCTAGGAAACTGGAGAGGGGTTTAAATACCCGCTCAATAAACCAAAAATATTACTTATTCCATCTGCTTTCATGGTTAAATTACAAATTTTAAGGTTCCACAAGATCAGCTTAACTGAAAGATGGTGCTAACCTACCGAAAGGCGAGTCGAGCAGCCCAACCGCAGGTCCATTTCAGTGGGTTGTGGACGCCTAGTCTAGATTCCACAGATGGCACCACAGATAGCACTGGCCAGAAGTAAACTCCGGGAGGAAGTTAGCTAGGGGGAGGGGATTGGCTAGGGAGGAATGATAGGACTAGAGAGGGGGAAAAAGGAAGGAATATGAGCCACAAAGAAGTGAAGAGTACAGAAAGTTATCAGTGACTGGAACACCTAAAAATTAAGACTGGCAACAACTGAAGTGCGAGTTAGGGTAATAATAAGTTGCTAACTGAATAATTTAGGAAGGTATTTAAATTAAGTGCACTATGTTTTTTTGCAACTGATGACGTCTCTAATGAGGAGGATGTAAACGCGGTGACTGTAGTTAAGCGTTTATCTTTTTCAATAAAGTTGTTTGGATTACTAGTTCCACTGTGGTTATCTCCTTTCCCGGTGCCTTTATCATTTGGAGTTACTGGTTTTGTTTTTTTGGACACTTTCTGTGATTTTTCAGTATGGTTAACCGACTTATTTTTTTTGGTTGGGGAAGAAGTATTTTGAGCTTCTTAATTTTGACTGCAATCATCATTATTCTTTAGGTATCACTTCATTCAGGTACAAAATGTTAATTGTAAAGAAGCTTGAATTAAGAAAAAGTATCAAATTATAAAATGTGTATACCAAAAATCAAAAATATTGCCACTGACCACAACTGAAGATCACCACAATGGAGAGTACAGTGAGGAAAGTGTATTGAGAAATTTAGTACAGATTTATAATGTGTTTGAAACGAGTTGGAATTGAAAAGTATTCAAACTATTTTTTTTTTTTGTTAATTCCCTGCCAGTATAGACAAATATACTGCTCACAAAACCATTTTCACTACACATTAATAAGCACTGCGCATGTCAAGGAAAGAAGGAAACCACAGGTGATAATGTCTGATAGCATATGAAAAAGTATCTACCCATTTGAAAACCTATGTCATTGTCCACCCGTAAAAAAAAAATATGACTTGAATGACTGTCCATAGCATCAAATGGGGGGTTATGAAGGGAGAAGTGAAAGAAGGAAAAATTTTTAGTCTATACATAATATTTTATCTTTTTGGAATCCATCTTGTTTCAAGATGTATCCAGACAGGCTGGGCCAGTCCTTAGTTTTCTTTTTACTGTCAAAGCGAGGTTTTCTAATCCATAGTTTAAATCCTAGAATGGGGCAGGGTTTCTCCCTGGGGGCCTTAGATGTATGACCCTTTTTAAGAATTGTTTCAGGTGTGGATAAGAATAGATCAGGGGAGGGCAAGTAAGACAGCCACATATGGCTGAAGCATGCACCTTAAAACTGGAATAAGAAAGGCCCTCGCAAAACAATCCTGAAAAGTATTCCAACACTAGATTTAAATACTCATCCTGAGAACTAGTGCCTGTTTTTGCACCAAAAATAATTTCCATTTGGATAAGTATGACTTTCTAGTATTAGGTTTTCTGGCCTCTCTCAGGCTAGAAAGAATTTCTGTAGAGTAGTTTGCATTATTTGGATTCAAAAGCCAAACCACCGTGCTGTCAGTTTGAGGGTGGACAAGTTAGGACAGATGACAGACCCCCTTTAGTTGGGTAAGTAAGTCCATCACCTATAGCAGAATGTAATCTTCCTTTGCTGAGAGTAATGGGGGGGAGAACTAAATGTTTCCCTGACCAGGAGTGGGTTATGAGTATTATGCTTGGTCTGTCTGATCTCACTTTTATTTTTACCCTGGGAATCACAGGTAGTTTTGAAAAGGCATAAAAAAAGAGGTCTGCCCATTTCAAAGAAAAAAAAAAGAGCCCTCCCTCCCTCCATGTTCCTGTCTGTTGAGCTATGGAGCAGAGCTTTTGTAGTTGCCTGTTCTGATGACAGATGAAAGGGTTTATACTGTGTGATCCCACTGATGGGTGAAGTCCATGAAAATTTCTCTTGTCAGCATCCTTCCTTGAGGTCAAGAAGACCCCTCCTCGGAGAGTCTGCTAGGATGTTGTTCTGACCCAGGATGTAGGATGCTACGAGTATCCATTACAGTTCCTCTGCCAACAGCCAAATTTTCATTGCAAGACTACCAAGGGGATAGGAATGGGTTCCCCCTTATTTATGTACCTCATAACCATGTTGTTGTCTGTCCAAGTCTGCAGTATTCCTAAGTTCAGGTTGTTTTGACAGGCTTTGATGGCTAGAAAGGCTGCCAGCATCTCCTTCTGGTTTACATGCAGCTTTCTTTGTTCTGGAGTAAGTGTGTGTGACATACCTTTAAGAAGCATTCTAGTCAGTGGGCATGTGCACATAAGTACTGAGCACATGCAAGCAAGAGTGCCATTTTGAGTGAGCAGCCAGACAGAGCATGCATGTATGTAGTCAGTTAATTTCAATGTTCCTGCCATCCATCCTGATGTGTTTGTATGGAGTAAACTACTTGAATGGATACCTATGCCTCAACATCTTCTTAATGAACATAAGACATGGTGTCAAAATGGGATCCAGTGTTACAGACATGAGGCAACCAGTTAAAGTTGGAGGAACATAAAGGAGTGGATCATCCCTACTGCTCAAACGACTCACAAAACACGTCAGAAACAAATTCTAGGTACTAAAACTCACTTAAATGATTTCTTTCACTACAAATATAAAACAAAGCACTCAGAATGCTCAAAGTGAATTTCTTATTAAACGAAATGTCTGAAACTGAGACCTACGGATAAAAATATTTGAAATAATTACGAAAATATTTGAAACAATATCGGAATTACATAAAATGTACAAAAAGGGAAAATGTATTTTTTTGCTATGTGCTACTTTTTTGCATTAACTAAAGCTATTCAAAATATCTGAAGTGTGTAAAGTGTTTGCAAGTGTGTGCAATATTACAGTGCAGTTATTTTGCAAAGTACAGTTATTTCAAAGAATATTTTGCAGAGTAGTGTCTTTCAGAGAGTTTATTGTGTATTTGAGTATTGCAAGTACCTGGTATGTGTGAATGTTCGTATATATTACAAGGGCTAAGACTGCATTATGTTTTACTATAATCTGTGGGCATGGCAGAAGGATTTCCCAGACCCGCACCGCTTGTGTTTGATAACAATATTGCAGAAAACTGGAGAGCGTTTGAGCAGGAATATATTTTCATACAGGATGCTTTTTCTGACAAAGACGACAAACAAAAGCATTTATTCTGCTTAATTTAGATGGTTCAGAGGCCATTGAAAGAGCGTTCATTTGTTTATGCACCTGCTGTGTTTGCGCGGGGGGGGGGGGGCGGCGCCACACTGTGGTACCAGCTGAAATGCGGAAAAATCCCAAGTGCTTAAAACGTAAATTTAGAGAAATGTGTAACCCTCCAAACAATTACTACAATGAGAAATAAGGCTAAAATGTGCAGATTTGGTGATTTCAGACATGAGTTGATAAAGGACAGTTCTTGTGTATATAGTATTAACAATGACAGTGAGAAAGATTTTGCTTTGAGACAGTGATTTGACATTAAATAAGGCTATTGAGATTTGTCAGATATACAAGCTTACAGAAAGGCACTTAAGTATGCTTACAAATTAGAATAGTTGCAGAAGGCACAGTGACAGAGCTCATGTGGATAGAGATTAAGAGATGCAGGTCTAAATACAGGTCTACATGAAGAGAGACATCGAGGAGCTCTCTGATCATGCAGCCCAAGCTGGTATGACCCTGACCTTGAGTAGCATACTAACTTCACCTAGAATTACACCACAATACAAAGACAAAATGATCAATTTCAACAATTGGCTAAGCTTCTGGTGTCATTCTAAGGGGATCCAGTGTCTGTCTGTCTGTCTGCCTGGGATGACATGATAGACAAGCCTCGCTGTTTTGCCAGAGATGGGTTGCACCTGTCACCCGTAGGTTTTCGAATACTGGCCAAGGCTCTTGCCGTTCCCATAGTGCCTTTTTTAGGCAAGGCTCAAAAGGACAAACCAACCACCGTAACCAGCACAGGTAACCAAAAACTAAGGGTAATGCTACTCAACGCCAGAAGTCTCAACCTCAAAATGCACACACTCGAGGATCTCCTCAGCATGGAGAAAATCTATGTTTGTGCAGTGACAGAAACCTGGTTCAAGGCTCAAGAGAGCACCCCAGCACTGCCAGGTTACAATTCATATCATACCTTCCGGCCTCAGTTTCCGGATCGCAGTACAAAGGGCGGAGGTGTATCCATATTCATCAAGGATACCCATATCTCCAGGTTAGTAGCGCAGCATGATGCCCCAGAGATCATCCATGCACAACTAACAGCAGGCAAAACCACATTTAAGTCGTAGCCAGTTATAGATCGCCCACCATGTCCCAAGATGCTCACTCTGCATTCCTTGAGACATTGGAAAATATAAAGGTCCTACCCAACACCATAATCTTGGGTGATTTCAACAACCCTGGTATAGACTGGGCGAACTACCAATGTTCCAACTCCTATGCTCAGCGATTCATAGAATTTATAAATTCAAATGCCCTTGAACAACTAGTATGTTCCCCCACTAGAGGGGACAACATATTGGATTAAATCATCACAAATATGGGTGCCCATTGTACCACACCCATTATCACTCCCTCCTTGGTCAGATCCGACCACAAACTGATAACCTTGAACATCCTCACCCCTCCACCTCCCCCAGTCAAAAAAAACATAGTCAAAAACCTTTCTAAAGCAAACTTCAAACTACTTGCATCCGAAGTGGAAAGCTTCACTATTCCCTTGCAGAAGGATAATGATATCCAGGATGCGGAATCCTACACCAAGGCACTCTATATACATCTTCAGGATTGCATGGACCGTGCTATCCCAAATAAAACCAAGACTCCTTCCCCAAGCAAGAAGAAACCAGTCTGGTGGACCCCGGCCATAAGCAAACTTTACAATAAAAGGAGGAGACTTATACAAAAAAACGCCAAATCTCAAGTAGAAAAATCATCCCTGATCAGCATTAGTAAGACATTGAGGGCCCTCATCAAGTCAACTAAAGCTCATTTTGAAAAGAAAGTTGCCAAGGATAACCATAAGGCCTTCTATGGCTACGTCAAAAACCTAAATGGCAACACTCAGGTCTGTTCTGAGCTAGTACAAAATGGAACAAAATACACCGACCCTTCTGACATTACCAACATCTTGGCTGACAGGCTCAGTGCAAATCCCCCCCCACCACCACCACCACCTACAGGGCCTATTACCATTCCAGGGGATTGTGCAAGTCCAATTATTACTGATACGTTGGTTAACAAGGCTCTATTCTAAAGCTAAAAACACTGCCTCCATGGGACCAGATGGTGTCCCAGGCTGTGTCATACGCGAGCTCCAAAAGGAATTAACCCCGCATCTCAATACCCTGTTCAGTCTTAGCCTCTCCACAGGATATGTGCCCATAGAATGGCGCACGGCAATGGTGGTCCCGCTACACAAGGGTGGGGCCACAACTGACCCTGGGAACTAACGACCAATAAGCCTGACCAGTCTGATCTGTAAGGCTATGGAGCGAATCATTATGGAACTCATAAATGGAGAGATTGGGAACCTCCAGTCGCTGGACCCCACACAGTTTGGCTTCGTCAAGGGCAGATCATGCCTCCTGAACCTGGTGGATTTCTTTGAGACAGTTACTCAGGCTATAGATAAGGGAAAGGAGGTGCACACGGCTTACCTTGACCTTGCTAAAGCATTTGACACCATTCCCCATTCAGGTATTATTGATAAGCTCACCAGCCTGGGCATAAACCCTTATGTCACAAGATGGATCGCAAACTGACTCTCAAACAGATCCCATAAAGTAAGAGTAGCGGGATCTATGTCCGAATCCAGACCAGTAACGAGTGGTGTGCCTCAGGGCTCTGTCCTGGTGCCCCTCCTGTTTGGCATATACTTCTCAGAAGTACAGGCAAGCATGGAAGGGCTGTGGCTGACTAAGTTTGCGATTGCAAACTGGGTGCTATAATAGAGTCTCCGGCCAACATGGAGATCCTCCAGAAGGGCCTAAATGAAACTGATGCATGGTGTTAAAGCCATGGTCTCAAGCTAAATGCAAAAAAAATGCGTAGTAATCCCCTTTGGAAAAAACAGAGTACCCCCAAACTACAATATAGGAGGTAATCCCCTGAAATCTGAAGAAGAAATAAGGGATCTAGGGACCCAAGTAGATAGTCAGCTTTCCTTTGATAACCATGTTGCCAAAGTGGTTAGAAAATCCTTCTGTGACCCATCTGATCACGAAAGGGTTCGCATCAAGATCTAAGGATGCAATGGTGCCCCTCTACTCTTTCTTCATCAGACCCATTATTGAGTACAATGCACCAACTGGAATGTACCTGGCTAGACATCTCCAGCAGTTGGACAGACCACAGAGGTACCTAACCAAGAGGATTACTGGCCTCAAACAGTTGCCCTATGCAGCACGACTGAAAAAGCTAAGACTGTTCTCTGCTGCGTACCGCTTTCTTGGAGGTAATCTCTGTCTAACGTACAGAGCCATATCCAACCCAGAATTGTTGAACATGCTCCATCTTAGCAAAACCAAATCTACTCGAGCTACATGCTCTAGGGATATAAACCTCAACACAACAATGAATAGAACATGCTGGAGGGATATATTCCCTTCGCAGAGACTTCCCTTACTATGGAAAGTTCAGTTGTGTACACTTACCATAAATGTAGATGCTCGAGTGTCTTCACTGTTGCAGTCATCACTGTAGGGTTCTCCCCTGCAGGCAGGCAGTCCTCAGTTGGCCAGAATCCCAAAGTCTGGGTCCGGCGTCGGCTGCTCAGCCATGCTTCCTGACGTCAGTGCGCCAGGCGTGCAAAGCTGGCAGCAGACGCCATGTTCTCCAATTTTTCTTGCCCCAGATGTCAGGTGTCCAAAAATGAGTCTAACCCCACACCCTTTGCAAATACACCTCAGAAGAAGGGTGAAGAGAGGAACCACACAAAAGAAAGAGTAAGAGGGGACAGGAGGGAGGGTAACCCGGACTGCAACAGTGAAGACACTAGAACATCTATATTTATGGTAAGTGTACACAACTGTACTATGTTCATCATGTTTCACTGTTGCAGTCACCACTGTAGAGTTGAATCCCAAAGCAGAAGAAAAGGGAGGTGGTCATAAAGTAGAGGGGGCGGCTAGAAGGCCCTGCAAGACTGCAGAGGCAAAGCCTGCCCTACCCCCTTGCTTGTTTATGTACCACATAACTGTGGTGTTGTCTGTTCGTATCAGTAGTTGTCCTGGTTGTAGAAGATCCCTGAAGGTCAAGAGAGCGTTCTGAACAGCTAACATTTCCTTTAAGTTGATATGCAGGTGCTTTTGATCCTTTGCCCAAAAGCCTTGCAGACATTTTCCCTGCAACTGGGCTCCCCATGCGTAACCTAAGGTGTCCGTGGTTAGTATCTGGCTGGAGGCAGACTGAAGGTTTTCCCTTTGTTGTGAATACATGCCTTGGTCCACCAAAGGAATTCCTTTTGTAGACAAGGCGGGACAGAGATCTGTGTGTTTAGACTGTGGCAATGCTGGGACCATACACTTTTTAGGTACCACTGTATTTTCCTCATATGTAGTCTTGCTTATGGTATGAGAAGGATGCAGGAGGCCATGTAACCCAATGCCTGCAGGAATTTCCTTGCAGATAGCTGAGTTAGTGACTCCAAGGTTTTGAAAGTTGAAGCTAGCTGTAATTGTTTTTTGGATGTCAGAAATGCCATCTGGGTTGTTGTGTTTAGGAGTGCACCCAGAAAAGTTATGTGTTGTGAGGGTGTCAAATTTGACTTTTTTATGTTTACAGTGAATCCCAGGAACTTGAGAAGATTCTGAACAAATTCTAGATACTGGAGTAAGACACCCTTGCTGTCTGCTTGAATACGGCAGTCGTCCAGATAAGGGTAAATTTGAATTCCCTCGAGTCTGCAATAAGCTACTACTGGTGCCAGGCAATTGGTGAAGACCCTGGGCGCAGTAGACAATCCAAAGGGCAGCACAGAGAATTGGTAATGCCTCGAGCCGGCCTTGAACCTGAGGTATTTTCTGCACTCCTGTCTGACAGGAATGTGCAAGTAAGCCTCCTTTAAATCCAATGTTACCATCCATGCATTTTTGTTCAACATTGGCAGTAACTGCTGCAGAGTAAGCATCTTGAATTTTGGTATCTCCAGAAAAGTGTTCAAGACTGAAAGATCCAGGATGGGCCTCCATGCATTTTGCTTTCTGGGGACTAGAAAGAGCCTCGAGTAAAAACCTTGCCCCATTTCTGAAAGTGGTACCAGTTCTATGGCCCTCATAGCCATGAGGGCTTCCACCTGGTTTAAGGCCTCTGACCATTGGTGTTTTGGTAGGTCCGGCCATCCGTTTGGTCTTGGTAGGGTATGAAAGTGGAATTTGTAACCTCTTGAAACCACATCCAGAACCCACTTGTCTTGGGTTATGTAAGTCCAATTGTGGTGAAAGAAAGAGAGTTTTCCTCCGCGAGGGGCTTCCAGGAAAAAAGTTCCTGCAGCCCAGCAGGGGAGTCATTGAGCCTGTTTTCTATGAGTTTGAGGCCTGTCCTCTCCACCCCTAGGGGTGGAAGCAGTCCACTGTCTTGGTCTGTAGGTGGTCTGCGTTTGGGGCCTTCCTCTGGAGCATCTATATCTACCCCTCTGCGGCCTGTCTGAATAGGGAAAGGACCAATTTTTTGTTGGCCAGTTCCTACTAAATCTAGGGGGCTGGACTTGTAAGAAATCCTTAACCGTTTGCATGGATTTTGCCTTATCCTCCATTTTCTTTATCACCTCTTCAGCTGTAGATCCAAACAAAACATTATGCTGAATAGGTGCATCCAGTAACTTAGCTTTAACTTGATCAGGTAAGTTTTGTTCCTTTAACCAAGCATGCCTTCTAATTACTGTTCCAGAGGCAGCAGCCCTACAAGAAGCCTCCAAGGCATCAAAACCACAGTGTAAACCATGCTTCCCTACTTGTTCAGTGGCATGCATCAAATCATGTAATTCCTTATTATCTGCACATGCGGAAATGGAAGCTAGCTTTTGTTTCATAACAGTTAGTAGAAAATGCTGGTATTTTAGCATATGAAATTGACAGTTTAAAGCCCTAATTGATAAAGTTGCAGAAGTGTACACTTTTTTGCCCCATCTCTCTAAAGCTCTGGAATCCTTACCTGTCGGTATGGGGTTTTTAGCAGAAGCGGCCTTAACCCCCTTAGGGCCCTGAGAAATGGTTTCAGGATCAGCAATGGGATTCTTGAACAGGAAATGGTGAGAATCAGGGACCCTATAATATCTGCCGGGCTTAGCAGGGGCTGGAGGAAAAGAATCAGGAGTTAAATTAGCCTCAGAGAAGGCATCATCCACAATATCCAAAATAGGAGGAATAGCCAGGGGTCTATGTTGGGGAAGAAGAAGAAAATCCCTAAGTCTTCTCTTAGATTCCGAGTACTCCTGTCCTTCCCAGTGAAAATGTTCCCTCATTTCATGTAAAGTTTCCCCAAATGAAAAATCCTCAGGGGGAGAAGCTGAAGGAAGGGATTCCTCAGCATAAGAATCCTCATAAGGAGGGAAAGAGTAATCCCGGTCAGAGGAAGACAATGAAGAAATATATGCCTGATCAGAAGAGTCATAATCCAATTCCTGCCTTGGCCTTTTATCTGGTGGGGGATGTGAACACCTAATCATGGTAAGTCCTCCACCATCTTAAGTAACTGTTTCTGGGATTTAGGTCCTGGATCAGAAGAGGCCTGGACTGAAGTCTTAGATTTGGAGGGAGTCTTTGCCTTTGTCTTTGGCTTTGCCTTTATCAGAAGTTGTGTAGGCCTGAAAACCCCCTCGGAAGCCGGTACTTGCACAGCGGCTCCGGACCCATCAGAGGGAGCATTGTCCGAAGGTCCTGCAGCTGAAGTGCTCAAAGGCCTAGTTGGTTCCTCGTGGGAGTCCGTTTCGGTAATCAGTTCCAAAATGGTCGACGACAGGGGCTGTGAAAGCGCCTCACTGACGACGGCCGAACCCGAAGCTGGCTCTGCTTGTAAAACGTTGTCTGTTTTGGACCTCGGAGGCCTGTCTTTATCCTTGTGTCGTTTGCGAACTCCGGTAGTCAGAAGCGTGTCCGACGACATTTTGTAATTAAATCGCCTACCGAAATAACGAAATGCAAAATCGTACCTTCGCTTAATCGTACATTGGTTAAATCTAGCACAAAACCTACAACTAGCTACGTCGTGGTCAGGGCCTAAGCAAGGAATACAGTAAGAATGGAAATCCTTATGAGGTATTTGCTTCCCACAAGAAATACAATTATTAACTTTTTCTGACATCGGACTGGAGCAAGAAAAAAGTTTCCCCAACGGGGTACTTAACTTTGAGTAGAAGAAGTAAGTCTTCGGACTGAAGTACGAAAAATTGTCAGGAGTCAGCCGACCGGCACTTGCAAACTGCTTACACCGCACGGCAAGAAAGACTGAAGAACATGGTGTCGGCTGCCAGCTTTGTACCCCTGGCGCACTAACGTCAGGAAGCATGGCTGATCAGCAGATGCCGGACCCAGACTTTGGGATTCTGGCCGACCGAGGACTGCCTGCCGGCAGGGGAGAACCCTACAGTGATGACTGCAACAGTGAAACACGATGAACATCAGGGTCCCGATCTACATAAGACAGAGCGCCCCTCACTATCACTCTTCAAGAGGAACCTTGATGAGTGGATGGGTAACAAAGTTCACACCGAGGATCACACCAACAGCACTACTAGATAGGGGCCAAGGGTACTAGCTACTAGTACAATGGTCTAGGGAACTACTAAGGGGGCGGTGAATACCGCACAACGTGGCTGGGCTAATATATGCCTTCGGGCAGATAGCCCAGTACCAACCTATGAACCTATAAAGGCAGGGCCACTTCCAGTAAAACCCACATCTACTTCAGTAAGGCCTAAGGTGCACGCAGCAAAGCAGAGGGGTGATTCAGCAAAACTCATAGCAAACCTCAGTCAAATCTCGTAACTGTGGTGGTAATCATGAACCCAAATGAGAAAAGTACTTAGCTTTTGGTCAGCAGTGTTATTCTTGCAGTAGGTGGAATCATTTCAAAAGGTTTTGTGACACAAATAACGCACATACTTTTATTAAAAGAGGGCATTCCAACAGGTAAGTTTATCGATTAGAAAGCTGCAACCCTACTTTTTATGTTGATGGTGTGTCTGTGCTTGGTGAAACAGTCAATGCAGTAGATTTGTGGGCAAAGAATGAAATCTTTTGTACTGTTTGGAATCCTGTAGAGCTCAAAGTAGATACGGTCTCAAAGTGCAATGTTATGTCAGCAGAAATGTTTGCTAGAATAAAAGCTACAGAACAGCTTGATTTGACAAAGTGTGCAAAGCTTGTTGCTTATGGTGGTGAAGAGATTCAAACCAAAGGATCAGTAGTGCTTTCATGTTACTCCGATGGGAACAGCTACGACTTGCAGTTTTACATAGTCAAAAGACACGTGCACTCAATATTAGGCCTCAGAGACCGTTTCAAAATGGGACTGCTTTCATTTAATAGAGTCCACCATGTAAGCCTGAATGACAACAGTTCAAATTTCACAAACTCTTTTTTCTGAGTATGCTGATATTTTTGCAGACAAACTACACAAACTACCAGTTGTGTACTCTATGAAGTCAGACCCAGAGGTCAGCCCAGTTGTCAGACCAGCATGGAAAGTTCCAGTAGCTATGCAGAACACAGTCAAAGCTGAACTAGACAAAATGATGCTGCTAGGAGTAATCTGTCCAGTGGAAGAACCTACTGAATAGGTATCCTCCATGGTGGTAGCTCACAAGAAAAGCTCAGATATCAGAATATGTATTGATCCAAGAGATCTAAACAAAGCATTTAAAAGGTCTCCATCTAATGAGCACAGTCGAAGAGGTTGCTGCCCTCATGCCAAACGCCACCGTTTTTTCTGTCTTAGATGCAGAGTGTTAATTTTGGCAAATTTTGCTTGACCGAAAATCTTCACTGTTAACCACTTTCAGTTCAACATTTGGAAGATACAGCTTTCTGAGAATGCCATTTAGAATAAATTCTACCAGTGAAGTCTTTCAGCATGCAATGGAGCAAATTTTTTTCAGGCTATCCATGTGCTATTATAGTAGATGATATTCTTGGAGGAGGCAATGGTGAAGTCAAACATGACGGAAACTTCAAGAAAGTTCTGGAAAGAGCAAATGAAGTGAATCTTAAGCTGAGTCCCTGGAACCCCCAGGTCTATGACGCTGATCAGTATGCCACCTCCTTGCCTGTTTGGGTCTCTATGCTTGGGAAGACCTCCTTTTGTCTTCCTAGGGGGAAAAGGTCAAGGGTTACAAGGATAATTGGTCAAGGGTTACAAGGATAATTTCTATTATATCTAGGAGTGGAAGACAGAATTCCTTCAAGGTTTTAATTTGTTTTCCCTTTTTGTCCAACTTTCTTAAACACTTTTTCTGCAGAAGGGCCAAAAAGGAACACTCTTTTTCCAGTGGGGAATCCAGGAGTTTGGACTTCACCTGGTCAGAGTGGCTGTTTCACAGCCAAGCATGTCTATGAATGACAGGACCTGTAGCAGCTGCTCTTACAAGATGCATCCAGTGCATCGTAACCACATTTTAGTGTGCTCTCTGGAGACCTGCAGTGCTGATCTAGATGTTTCCTGTATGTCTTACTGTAAGATTTTGTCAGTAATGTCCTCTGATGTAGACTTGATTTGTTCAGTTACAGACTCTAAATACTTCAATGTTTAATTAACGGTAATTAAGGGCCCTCATAATAGAGAAGAGCAGAAGTATATGCCTTCTTTCTTTGGTAAAAGGTGTCTAGCTGCATCCTTGGATAATTCAGTATATATGAAAAGATCAGCTTGTGGGGGTTGGAGAGATGCTTCTGAGTGTCAAGCACTCTATAAATAAACAATCTTGTTAACTTTGGGTAGGTGGTATTGAGTCTGGGTGCAAAGAGATGTCGAAGACATGAAGCACTACATGCAGTGGAGGAACAGCTAATGGCCTGGGGGATGGCAGATTTACAAGCTCTATATAATGGGTTTGGGCCTAAGGATTCCTTGCTCTTCCAATTAAAGGCATTCATCTTATGCAGAGTATCCCTAAAGGATAAGTGCTTGGGGAGAGAGGCAGAAGAGAGTGTATCAGCTGAATCAGACTCAGGGTTGGATTGAGAGGTAAGCTGCTCAGAACAGGACAATTCCTCCTCATACTCACATTCTAAGAAGAAGAATCTTTTTGAAAGGAGGCATCCCTCCTCCTTTTTCTGGGAGACGCTTCAGGGGTGTATGTAGCTGTGCTCCCTAGATATCATAAAGGCCATGAATTCCTGGGCTATCTTCAGATGATCCTATGCGTCAACCTAGGCTGTAGCAGCTGAGGACTTAGTGGTTGGCTAAGGTAAGATGACTTATCTCTTAGGCCTAGTGGTCCATTTAAAAAGAACAGACTTTGGATGAAGTCAACAAACCACTACCTCAGTCCATGTCCCTGAAGTCTGAACATATTAGACAGCTAAAGAACTATTTCCCTCTGTAACCAATGCTTGTGTCAGTAGTCGAAGCCTATGGAGCTGCTTTGGATCTAACAGATAAGGGTGTTGGAGTAGATATACCTGATTGGCCTGCTGTCATGGTGACCTCTTGAGGGTTAGTTCGAGGCTCGGACCTAGATGGTGCTGAGTTAGGGGATTGCAAAGGTGCCTCACCCGAGTCACAGGTTAACTTCAACATGGGCACTGAAGATTCACCAACACTGGCGGACTCCTTTTCCTTTAGCTTTTTGATGTTGTGTTTCTTGGGCAAGACAGCAGCTGGAGCCAAGGACTAAGAGGAAGTAGAGGGAACAAAGCCTGAGGATTTAATGTGGGCTGTGAGGACTTCAGCCCTACACTTAAGTGTCTTAGTTCAAAACCTAGCACAATCCTAACAATTAGAAATGTTGTGCTGAGGCCACAGACAATGCAGACAAAAGGGATGAAAATCTTTAGCAGGATTTGTTTCTTACACTTTAATCAAAACAGAAAATTCCCCAACTGGGTACTTATCTGAAAGGAGGAGGAAATAACTCTGGAGAAAATTAAAAAAACTAATGACTGAGCATCCAACAACAGAGTAGTGCATCAGACTAGGGAGATGATGCAAAGACACTGCAAACTGGACCAGTCACAGGCTTCTGCCTGGTACAAGACCCAAGAATCAGTAATGCAACAGTGACTACAAAGAAAATCACAACTTCATTTTTAAATTTCACTACTGGGGAATTAAAAAATAGCATCAATTTTTTTGGACCTAGCTGTTACAGTGTTACAGGAGGGAAACATTTGTCAACTATGCTGACTATACTAACTAGTACAGTGTCTCCATGAAGAATAATATTGTTAGGGGGACAATACATTAGATTAAGTAGTGTAGAAAGTGACAATTTTTTTTTGAAGAAACAGATTTTTTAACAGAATTATTTTTTTTTTTAGAAAGAGGATATCCTTATAACAAACTTAAATTATTAAAAGGTGAAATGAAGAAAGACAGTGAATAAATTAACAATAATGAAAGCTGGTTATACACAAGAAAAACAGTTCTGGTTCTGATAATGGGTCTCTAGCCATTCAGATTTGTAGAGGTGCAAACAGTATTAAGATGATTTAGAACAACAGGCAAACAATTAGTCGTAACCACAATTTAAAGCAATAGGTACAGCACCAATCTTCACAATGAAGAAGGGTAATAACTTGAAACAGAACACCCATTAAGAGCTCCAAAAAATTAGGTGCTTATCCATGTAAGGATGTAAAATATGGAGGTTTACTGATGTTAGTAATGTTTTAAAAGCTTTCACATTTAAAAATACATTTTACTTTCAAAGTTTTTTTTAACAAATGTAACAGAACTGGTGTGGTGTATTTAGCTAGATGATGCGGTTGTGAGGGTTTCTAGGTCAATAAAATGAAAACTTGTCATTGTATATACAGGAATACATGTCTATTAAAAATAAGGATTTAAACAACGCGCTGGCAAAATAACAAACACATTTAGATTTTAGGAATTTTGTATTTACGGTACTTGATCAGGTTAATGGATATTGTATAGATGGTGACATCAATACAAATAACTAAGATGGCAAGTCATGGTAAGAGCTGATAAAAATCCAGAATTAAATGTGCTAAATATTAAGTGGTTATTAAAAGCAAAGCAATGGTAGTAATAAACATATGTTTAAAAATACACTTAGGTATTTTGTAAAATGTATTCTGATAATGTATGTGTGCAAAAGAAAGCTTTTAAGGTATGTTATTATTTCATCCCAGCCAGCTGTAAAACTCACAGGATGTAAGAAGTGTACAAAAAGACTTGTTTTTGTACACTCATTCTGATGAAGTTCATGATTTAATAAAGAACAAAAGCCCTAAATTCACTAAGCATTTCCTGTAGTCGTGGTTGTGGTCTATGACAATTATTTTATTTTTCCATGTGTTAGTGTTAGACTTTTAGAATTTGAAGCACTGCAATTTGGCCAAGCAGCTGTGACCTGCTACAAGAGATTCATTATGGTAAGGAGGAACACAACCTAACAAAAAGCTTCAAACAAGTTTCATCATCATTCCTAATTACCACTCTTTTTTTCCCCACTTGCTACATGGGGTCAGGCACGAACCACTGCAATCTGTTCTATTTGAACCTTACCTGCAATTGAAGCTACTTGGGTTTCAGATGTGATATGTTCATTTCTTCATCTGTTTCACAGTGTACATCCTACGACCCATCTCAGGTACTACTTAATCTCCAGCACCTCTAGCTTCCTTACATACTTCTCTCCGTCTTTACTGCCCAGGTTTCTGAACCATACAGTAATACCAGACTCACCACTGTTTTGTACACTTCACTTTTCAGCTTCACTGGTGTTCTGTCACACACTATCCATGACACGCTGTGCCAGTTGACTGCAGCTCCTCTGATTCTAGCTTTGACATCCTCATTCAGACTTCCCTTCTCCTCAATCACCTCTACCAGATGCCTTCAGATTTGCATTCTATTCTCTTACTGTTTGCTGAAGTTCCTGCATCATCTGCACACAGCAACTTTGCTTATCTGTCCCTTTCGACCTGTTTATGTAGTTCATCATCAGTATGAAGAGCAGTGGGCTCTTAGCTGAACCTCGGTGCAAACCCACAACCACTGGGAACCAATCTGTGACACTAAACACTGTTCATACCCAAGCCATTGGATCCTTGTACACAGAATGTACTAATTCTACCAATGTTTCTGGACTTTGAACCATTGCAGGACTGCCCAAATTACCTTTCCTGGGACCTTGTCATATACCTAAAAGTCTAAGAATACTGAATTAGACTCTTTCCTTATCTCTAGCTTCTTCTCAACTGTCTCTCTGCAAACATTAGGTCAAGTTGTGCTGCATCCTGAACTGAATCCAAACTACTCATCTCCCAACTTCCTTAACTTCAAAAAACTTCTAAAGGACATATTTACTAATTCCTGGGCCTGTCCCACTTCCATCTAAACTACTACCTCTCCTCTTCCCCTTCCCCTCTGAGCTTGCACACTTTACCACAACTACTCATTTAAGGTCTTTTATGATGTTCTACCAACCTTGAATTTCTCTCCGATGGTAGTTGTTAGAATAAAGTTATGCACTTACCATAACGTTCCATGATTGTAGTCCATCCCGCCTACATCCTTGCTGGATGGGTTCGGAGCCGATATTCGGCTCAGACTTGGCCGATATTAAAGCTCGAGAGCTTTTACTGGCTCGAGGCTAACCTCTATACCATGGTGACTCATGGCAATTCCCCAGATCTTGTTTGCAAAAAAGCAATAAGTACCTAATAGTTATGAAAAAAGAAGTTATGTACTCACCATAAAGTTCCATCTGCATAGTTATACTTCAATTTTCTGCAACCTGTGGGTATATGGTTCCGTATCGGATCCGAGCCGGCAACTTTTTTCTAGCATCTGCTCCAAGCTCCGAGCTCCTCCCCTTACCCATAATGCCCTACCATCTCCTATCTTCCCTCAGCGAGTTTGCTGCAACTAACCACATATATGCAACTCAACCCAATAAACAACCTGAAAATAGGATAAGGTCCGGGGGATGGAGGGAGGGAATGTTGCAAAAAATGAAGTAGAACTACTCAGATGGAACGTTATGGTGAATACATAACTTCTTTATCTGAAGTAGTTAACTTCATTTTATCTGCAACCTGTGGGACAGAGTCCTCAGCTACTTTGATCCTGGGAGGCCCTTATGGAAGGATATTGCCGAGCACCGTAGAGCCAAAGGATGCTCTACCCCTCGAAATCAGATTCAATTTGTAATGGGAAATGAAGGTATGTGAATTGGCCCATGTTGCTGCTGCGCAAATATCATCCAAAGGTACCCTGGACCAAAAAGCAGCAGAAGTCACCATGGACCTGGTAGAGTGAGCCTTAACTATACCAAGAGGAGATGAACCTTTTGCTTTGTAAGCATGTGAAATGCAAAAAGTGATCCATCTGGCTAAAGAAACTTTAGAAATAGCTTTTCCCATAAATGCTTTGGAAAAGGAAACAAACAATTTGTCAGTCTTGCAGAAAGACTTTATTCTATGAAGATAAAAACAAAGTTGTCTATGAACATCCAACAAATGGAGTTTGTATTCACCTTTATTTTGAAAATTGGGAAAGAAAATGGGCATATTAATGGACTCGTTTATGTTTGCTTCAGATGCCATTTTAGGTAAGAAGGAAGGGTTAGTATGGAGGGAAACCCTATCCTTACGGAAGACCAAATACGGAGGCACGGCAGACAGAGCTTGAAGCTCAGAAACTCTCCTAGCCGAAGCGATGGCGACTAGGAAAGCAGTCTTCCAGGACAAAAATTTAAGTCCACCGAAGCTGTGAGTTCAAAAGGAGGGGCTACCAATGCCTGTAAAACAAAAGTAAGGTCCCAAAAAGGTACAGAATCCTTGACAGGGGGCTGTAGCAGAAATGCACCTTTAAGAAAAGCCTTACACAGCCTAGAGGAGGCTAAGGCCATGTTGTCTTCACCAATGTGAAAACTGGAAATTGCTGCCAAATGTACTTTCACTGTGGAGGAACTAGCTCCTTGCTGAAAGAAACCAGACAAAGTCCAACACCGCTGGAACAGTAGCTGTAAAGGGATCTATATTTCTCTCTGTGAAGCCCAAATGGAAAAGCGCTTCCATTTACTGCAATATAGTTTCCTAGTGGAGTCTTTAAGAGAGGCCACTAGAATAGATTTAACCTGGGATGAAAGACCGGGTGTCCTGGCGATTAACTGAACTGGAGCAACCAAGATGTTAGCTTGAGGCTGCCCAGATCGGGTGGACGTGTCCCCGATGGATGGGAAATTAGATCCGGGCAGGGATCCAGAACCCACGGGGGAGCTAACAGATGAGACCAAAGGAATGGGAACCAAATCTGACGAGGCCAGAATGGGACAATGAGGATCACTTTGCACCGTAGTCAGCAAGCTTTCTGAAGAAACTTCGAAATGAGAGGTAAAGGTGGATAAGCATACAGAAGCCCGGGGGGCCAAACATGGACTAGAGTGTCTCTGGGGACCTCCCCCGGTGAGGGAATCAGAGCGAAGAACTTGCTGCACTTCGTGTTGGAAGGAGATGTGTAGAGATTGCAGCAAGGCTGACCCCATGCCAGGAAAATCTCCTCCGCTACTGACTATTTCAGAGACCACTCGTACGGCATCAGAATGGCCCGGCTCAATCTGTCTGCTAAAATGTTGGAGCGCCCCGGGATGTGCGTTGCTAACAGACACCGCTGGGGCCACATGCCTTGGACTGTCCTTCCCAGTGCCCCCCCCACCCAAGTTGGGAGGCGTCCGTGGTCACTGTGGTTTGGACAGAGGGCGACACAAATGGGTGTCCTTTTGATATCTCCGGTGAAGTTAACCACCAAAGAAGAGATGTCTTGCAGACATGACTGATCTTGATCGGAAATTCCATGGGTAGGTCTAGCCAAGACCACTGGACAGCCAGAATCCATTGAAGAACCCGCATGTGAAGGCGTGCATACGGGAGAATAGATATGGCAGCAGCGATGGAGCCCAGAGCACCTCGCTCGCCTCTGAAGACTGGGAGTTTGCTATCTGAGCTATGTGGCCCCTGAGATGTAGTATCCTGTCTGGAGTTAGGAATACCTTCATCTGCAAAGTGTCTAACCGTGCCCCAATGAAGTTTAGAATTTGTACTGGTTGCAAATGGGATTTGTGAACATTGACTGTAATTCCCAGTAGGTCTGCTAACCGAATGAAATAATTTCAGGCCAGACAAAATGATGCTTGTTGTGCGTAGCGAAGAGCCAGTCGTCCAGGTAAGGAAACACCTGAATACCCTGAAGCCTTGGGTGGGCCGCTACAACTGCCATTAACCTTGGTGAACACCCTGGGGGCTGTGGTGAGACCAAAGGGTAGGGCCCTGAACTGAAAGTGACTGGCTCCCAGCTGGAAGCGCAGAAACCTCCTGGAGCTTCTGTGTATTTTGATGTGGTAGTAAGCATCCTGAAAGTCTAATGAGCATATCCAGTGGCACTCTCTGAGATAAGGTAGAATGGACTTGTAGGGTGACCATCCGGAATTTCTGTTTTGCTACCGACAGGTTTAATGTTGACAGGTCTAGAATGGGCCTGACGTCCCCCGTCTTTTTTGGCACCAAAAAGAACCTTGAGTAGACGCCTAATCCGGACTGATGGGGGGGGGGGGGCTTTTCGATGGCTCGTTTGAGAAGCAGCTTTGAAACCTCTAGAGCTGCGGCCTCCCTGTGAGCAGGTGGAACATCCAGGAGGTGTTTTGTAATGTTTGGAGGGGCAACGAAAGGAATACAGTAACCGCTGGATATTATCTGAAGAACCCAGCGATCTGTCGTAATGGACTCCCATGTCTCTGGGTGTAAGGACAATCGTCCCCCGACTGCCTCCAGAGTAAGACAGTCAGGCAACCCCTCAGGGCTGCTGACCGGGTCTATCAGAAAAGGGTTCCCTAGACCCAAAATTCCTGGGATCCCTCTACCTCTGGGTCAGCATCGATCCTGTGCCCCCTCTGCCTCTTGGGGAATAGCAGTCCTGAGAATCCTGGGAAAACTATGATTTTCGGAACCACATCTTCTTCTGCCCACTTTGATTCCTAGAGAAGGACCGTGGAGGGTTAGAGAAGCGGACTCCAACGGTAGACAAAGTCTTCCCGTCCTTTTCGCTCTAGACCAGTGTGTCACGTACTGTCTTCCCAAAGAGGGAAGAGCCGTCGTAGGGAGCGTTGATAAATGATGCCTTGAATGGGTCCGCGAACTGACACAATCTGAGCCAGGCATGACGCATCATGGCTGTGCCTGTCCCAGCCGCTCTAGCTGCTCCTTCCATGGAGTGGGAAAGTAGCCGCATAGATGCATTTGAGACCGACTTCACAGTAGACATTTTCACCGAGAACAGCTGTCTGTCCTGCAGCGATAAAGACTCTGGGGGCGACTCAGTGAATTCCGAAGCAAGGTCTCGCTGAAGTCGAATCACACGTGCCAAATAATTCAGCACATGGATAGAAAACGTCGCTGAAGAGTATATGCACTTCCCAAACCTATCCACCGACCTGGACTCCTTGTCTGGAGGGTGAACTAACGAACTCTCCTGTGCTAGTTCCTTCTTTGTGGCTGCTGCAACCAACATAGCATCAACTGGGGCTCCTTTCGACCAAGGTTGTCTATCAGTAGGAGGAGATAAAACCTTGCCAAGATGTTTGGGGATGGGCTCTACGGTGTCAGGCTCCTTCCATGCCCTCGTGATGATGAGATCCACCAAGGGGTCTGCTGGTGGGGACACCCAGGAAGTAGATGGGCCCGTGCCAAAGGCCTCCTGGAACACTGACTCATCTTCAGAAGGTTTTGGGGCTGACCAACCTCCCCTTGGGCAGAGGATTTCCATAATTTCTCCAAAAGAGACGTCTTCGGGAGGTGACCTGGGAGAACCTTCTCCTTCATCTAAGCCAGTGTCAGTGGTGAGGGACTCTGGGGAGTCCAAGTGCCTCCTTTTGCACTTCCGGTGGCCCTCTTCAGTGGGACTTTCAGAAGGGTATCAGTGAGCCACAGGGGTTTCCTCATGTAAAATGACCTGGAGATCCTCTGGCACGGGCTGTCCCTAAGACAGGATGAAGTGAGTTGTCGCCAAATCCAAGGGGGGCTTGGTGGTATCAGAGGGAATGGGCTGGAGTCTCAATCCCTGGGAGAGAATCCTCTCCACCACTTCGAAGGCAGAGGGAGAAGTCCTCCCCAGATACAAAGCGGGGACCAGAGCCGAAGACAGGGTAGCCTGAGGTCCGAGGGAACGGGTCGGGTCCGAAAGTCGGAGCCGAAGAATCCATTCCCCCCGGGTCAGACTCCTTGTCCGCGTCTCCATGAGTCACTCGGATCCGAACAAGTCTGATATGAGGATCTCAAGGTAACAGCCGGAGTCTAGGTTGGGGGAACCGTCAGAGCCGAGCTACCAGCTCTGAAGAACCATGGATCCAAAAACACCGAAGCACGGATCAGGGAAGGAGAGATGGGGCGGAAAAGAGGCATGGAGGTCACCCCTCCAGAGGGAGAGGGACCTGGCAAGACTCCCATCGGAATTTGGGTCTGAAGAAATCTCTGCATCATCCTGTCCATATCCATGTCCGATATGCTCCGAGTCGACCTCGAAGAGGCCACCGGCTCAGATCTGGCTGGTCTGTGCAGAGGGGTGGAGGGCCTCGGGTCTGAATGATCCAACAGCTCCGGTGAGAAACGTGGTGACCGGAGCCAAGGAGAAACATGCCTCATGGTCTTGGATGGAGGGCTGAGAAAGAGCTCCCTGTCTGGGGATCTCTTGCGATGCCTGTCTTTCTTTTTCTCCCTTTCTTCTCTGTGTCTTTCCTTTTCCTTCTCTTCTTCTTTATCTTTGTCAGTCTCGCTGACTGAAGATCTGTCCTTAGAGGACCCATCGCCAGATGAAGAGGGAGGTTGAGTCTCTGTCTGGGGAGGTGCACTATCAACTGAGGCCGAGGCAGAATCCAGCATGGCAACGGGGAGAAGGCCTTTGGTAACCAGCTTGGCCTTACGATCCCGACGGGCCCTGGGGTTGAAGCCTGAACAAATAGCAGGTGGATAAATGTGCCACTCCTAAACATATCACACACAGAGTGTGACCATCAGCAGGGGAAAGCTTATGGCCACACACTGTACATTTTTTGAACACAGGCTTTGGCTGGTCAGCCATAGTGCTGCACTCAAAGGTAAAGGTACTACCTTTCCAACAAAAACACACACACACAGGTGGGGGAAGGGCAGGCCTGAGTACTATTCTAATACAAAAAAAACTTTTTTTTTTTTTTACACTAACGGCCAACGCGTTACTACAGAAGGGCAGGAAGGGTAATCCTAGACAAGCACACTTAGATATAATCAAAAGTTTCCACTTACTATCCCTTTTTAGCTTAGAGCAAACGAGAACATGTTGCACACTACTGGCACGGCAAACGAGATCTGAGGGAAGATAGGAGATGGTAGGGCATTATGGGTAAGGGGAGGAGCTCGGAGCTTGGAGCAGATGCTAGAAAAAAGTTGCCGGCTCGGATCCGTATACCCACAGGTTGCGGATAAAATGA
Source organism: Protopterus annectens (assembly GCF_019279795.1). Lineage (NCBI taxonomy): Eukaryota > Metazoa > Chordata > Ceratodontiformes > Protopteridae > Protopterus > Protopterus annectens. The sequence goes on from NC_056731.1 coordinate 1,527,603,576, forward strand.
AGTTAACTACTTCAGATCTATATATATAAAACTGTGTACATACAAACATTGTGCAACAATATCCATGCCAGGTGGACAACTACAAACAGGTCAGACAGCATAAGTATAGTCCACCAGATCCTCCAGGAACAGGAAGGGGGCAGGAGGGAGGGACGCAAGAATGTAGGCGAGATGGACTACAAACATGGAACGTTATGGTAAGTACATAACGTCTTTATGTTATGTAATCCTATCTTGCTGTAATTCTTGCTGGATGGGACAGTGTTCCTAGCATCTTTACACTGGGTGGCTCAAGTGAAGAGACTCTTCAGCACAGTGGACCCAAAGGATGACCTGTCCCAGGAGGCCAAGCCAAATCCAATTTGTAATGAGTGGCAAAGGTATGCGGTCTCGCCCAAGTAGCTGCTGCACAAATATCAATTGGGAGCCTAGACCTAAAGGCACATGAAGTTGATACTGCCCTTGTAGAGTGGCCTTTTACTTTGTTGGGTAACTGTTTGCCAGCAGTCTGATAAGCAAAGGAAATGCAATCAGAAAGCCATTTTAAAAGGGTAACTTTGGAAAGAGGCAAGCCTTGTCCGAAAAGGAAACAAATAATTGATCTGATTTTCTAAATTCTTTAGTCGTGTGTAGGTAAAACCCTGAGAATTCTGTGGAAGTCTAACTGGTGTAGCCTGTATTCAGATTTATTAGAATGATTTGGAAAAAACACTGGTAGCTCAATAGTAGCGTTAAGATTATGTTCTGAACATACCTTGGGAAGAAAGGAAGGGTTAGTCCTAACTGAGACTCTATCCTTGTGGAAAACGATGTAAGGAGGTCGAATAGTAAGAGCTTGCAATTCGGAGACTCTCCTAGCAGAGGTTATGGCAACTAAGAATAGTGTTTTCCAAGATAATAATTTCAGATCTGATGAAGAAGAGGGCTCAAAGGGGGAAGAAATTAAGGATGTGATAACTAAGTTTAGGTCCCAGGGTTCTAGTGGCTGCTTGATTGGAGACCTGAGAAGGAAAACTCTCCTCAGAAAGGTTTTTGCACAAAGAGTGGGACATGATGGGATTTCCCATGTAGCCAAAATGGTAATTATAAATGGCAGCTAACTGAACTCTAACTATAGCAGCCACAGCTCCCTCATGAAAGATGGATGCAAGGAATGACAAAATAAATTCTACAGGAGCTGTATATGGATCTAAACCTTAGTTTACAGCCCAAATAGAGAACCTTTTCCATTTGCTGGAGTATAACTTCCTAGTGGAAGGCTTGTGGGAAGAAATCAGAATGTGTTTAACTGAAGGTTGAAGGTAAAAGGGAAATGCATCTGTCTATTCATGGAACTGGAGCAGTCGTCTAGGTATGGAAACACCTGGAATCCTCGACGTCTCAGGTGAACCGTTAACACTGCTATGCATTTGGTGAACACTCTGGGGGCTGTATTGAGGCCAAAGGGCAGTGTTCGGAACTGAAAATGACTGGCTCCCAGCCGGAAGCGTAAGCGTCTTCTGGAGTGCCTGTCCATTTTGATGTGGAAGTACGCATCCTGAAGATCTATTGAGCACATCCAATTGTCTTTTTAGAGTATGGATGGAAGGATGGAACTGTCCTGATTGATGAATCAGGAGGTCTGGAAATGGTTCCAGAATCCATGGTTCCTCCAAGAGGGAGGGCCACAGGAAGGGAAACCACACTTGACGAGGCCAGTAAGGAGCAATGAGGATCAAGGTACTCCAACAGTTATGCTTTCTGTATTACCTTCGGAATGAGAGGAAAAGGTGGGAAGGCATAAAGAAGTCCTGGGGGCCAATCGTGGACTAGAGCATCCTTGGGTGACATCCCCGGATGGGGAATTAGGGCAAAGTAGTTGCTGCACTCGGTGTTCAGATGTGTGACAAATAGGTCACAGCAAGGCTGGCCCCCTCATCTGTGAAAGATCCCTTTTGCAACCTCTGCTTTCAGGAACCACTCGTGAGGCATCAGAATTGCTCGACTGAGTTTGTCTGCTATCACATTGGGCTTTCCCGGGATGTGTGTTGCTACCAGAAAACGTCCAGTGTCCATGGCCCATTTCCAAACTCTTAAGGCCTCTCGGCAAAGCGGGTAAGATTTGGTTCCTCCTTGCTTATGTACCACAGAACAGACATGTTGTCTGATTGAATCGCAATTGTCCTGGTGGGACGAGAGCTGTAAAGTGCTTGCAACGCATACAGCACTGCTCCCGTCAACAGAAAATTGATGTGCAAGTGGTTCTCATGGTTCTGCCAAGTACCTTGGACAGTCATTTCCAGATAATGCCTCCCCCACCCTACCTGGGAGGCGTCCGTGGTCAAAACTGCCTTTTCCTGGGGAGGAACAAGTGGATGACCTAAGAGGAGTTGTTCCGTATGCAACCACCACGTCAGATCCTTCTTGCAGGTGTTTGTGATAAGAACCTGATGAGGCAAAGGAAGATCCTGCATTGACCATTGGGCAAATAGTAGTCACTGAAGTACCCCTCAAGTGCAGATGGGCTAGAGGAACTAATAGAATGGAGGAAGCCATGGTCCTCTGGACTTGGACTACCCTGGCTTGAACTTTGTGACTGTTTAGCAAGGATCTGACTTGGTTGCATAATGATTCTACTCTTTCTGGTGTTAGTCTTGCTGACATGGTCATTGAGTCTATTTCTGAGCCTAAAAATACAATGTGATGTGATGGAGATAAGGCTGATTTTTTTAGGTTGACTGTGATGCCTAAACTGGTGCACAAGGACAGAGTTTCATCCCTGGTTCTGATGAGTTGATGCTTGGTGGTAGCAGTGAGGAGCCAGTCGTCTAGGTATGGAAACACCTGGAATCCTCGACGTCTCAGGTGAACCGTTAACACTGCTATGCATTTGGTGAACACTCTAGGGGCTGTAGTGAGGCCAAAGGGCAGTGTTCGGAACTGAAAATGACTGGCTCCCAGCCGGAAGCTTAAGTGTCTTCTGGAGTGCATGTCCATTTTGATATGGAAGCACGCATCCTGAAGATCTATTGAGCACATCCAATTGTCTTTCCCGATAAAGGAAAATATCGACTGCAGAGTGATCATTCGAAACTTTACAGACTTGTTGAGTCTGCTGAGATCTAGAATCGATCTCTCAGTCCCCTGTCTTTTTTGGAACTAAAAAGAATCAGGAGTAAGTTCTGGATCCTATTTGCTCTGTGGGGACTTCTTGGATGACTCTTTTGCAGCAACAAGATGACCTTGATGTTGCACGATCTAGTTGAGTGGGTGGCACGTCTAGTAGAGACTGATTTACCGGGGGATCGAAAACAAAGGGGATCAGATAACTTCTGGATATTAGGGTGTGTACCCAACGATCTTGTGAAATGTTTAACCAGGCGCTTGGGTACAAAGATAGATGACCTGACCGTCTCCAGAGACGGACAGTCGGGCAACCCCTCAGGGGCGATGGAAGGGACAATCAGAGAAAATTTCTCCATCTCCCTGGTGTTGCGGACCTCCTCTGCTGCGGGGATGGCGTCTTCCATTATATCCTCCCCCTCGGCCTGTAGGGGAGGGTGGACCTTGTGCCTGAGGGAAACCTTTTTGGGATTTACAGAACCACATTTTCCCTCCCATATTACCCTTGGGATAGGGTCTAGACGGAAGGGAAAAATGGACTCTGACAGCAGATAAGGTTTTCCCTTCCTGCTTGCACCCGGTCAAGGTCTCTTTCACCTGAGGTCCAAAAAGAGATGAACCATCAAAGGGGACGTTGGTGAAGGAAGACTTGAAGGATTCTGTGAAATTGCAAAGACGTATCCAAGAATGTCTTCTAAGAGAGATTCCTGCTGCGGCTGACCTACTCGTTCCATCTGCTGCATATATCAGCCACATGGAGGAGCTAGCTATTGACGTAAGGGTGTAGAGCTGCACAGAAACCTTATCCATGGATCCCGGAGCTACTGAACTCTGAAGGGTATCTCCCAACTCCTTCAGGAGATCCCTCTGAAGTCGAGTGAAATGGGTAAGGTAATTCAGCGATCTTAGAGTAAATGTCGCTGAAGAGAAGGTACACTTCCCATACCTATCCATCGTCCTGGACTCCTTATTAGGAGGATGGATATTAGAAGATGTTTTGGACAATTCCTTCTTGGTGGCTGCTGCTAGCACCATAGCATCAACAGGAACTGCTTTGGAAAGAAAAGACTCATCTTCAGGTGCAGTCATGAATTTGTTTGGCCTCCTCGGGACGGGCTCCACTGTGTCTGGGGAGGTCCATGCTTTCCTTGATATGACCTCTAAGAGCTGGTCATAAGGAGGTGTCACCCAAGAGGTGGAAGGTCAGGAACCAAAGGCCTCAAGATACACTGATTCGCCCTCAGTAGGGTTAGAGGTCTTCCAATCACCCCCCATCTAAGGATTTCTAGGATGTCAGAAAAAGATACATCCTCAGAAAGGGATCTAGGGGACCCTTCTGATTCCTCCAAATCAGTGTCAAACGTGACTGACTCAGGTGAGTGAACATGCTTCCTCTTACAAAGTCTCTTCAGAGGGAGCTCTCTAGTGGGATAATCTGGGGATGTCTCGAAAGAGGGGGCACCTTCAATGGGGACTAATCGAGTCTCTAGTTCCCTATATGCTGTGGGGGTGGCAGAGAAGAGGTTGCTGCCGGCTGCTGGTGGGATTTCGGTTCCAAAGGTATGGCTTTTCCAGAGGATAAAGCCTTCACTAATGCTTTGAAAAACTTTCATCCCCGCTCCGGAGAAGACCTCTGCTCTGAGGAAACAATGGCTCCGAAGCAGATGTGGGAACCGAGCTGAGCCAAAGCACCAACAGGGAGGATCGGTTCTGAAGAAAGCCCAGGGTGACTGTCCCCCTCAGAGTCGACTCGAGAGCATTGGCTCCCAGATCCTCGGGCTTCTGACTGAGCCACTGAGGATAGAGTTGTCGGATCTGAAGAAGCAGGAAGAATCCTCGGAACGACGGATCCATCAAAGAACCTGAAGTGATGGACTTCGAGAGCGAAGCAGTCAGAGGAGGAGCAGTGGATTGCAAAGGGATCAGCTCAGAAGCCTTTGGGTCTGGAGGGGCCATTTTTCTTGCCAGAGCTGGGTAAAAAAGCAACCGCTTCGCCACCCACTCGATGTCCTCATCTGAGAGTGTTCTGGAGGATCGGGTGGAGACAGGAGATTTCCTCCTCTCCAAAATAGGAGATCTCAATGTAGGTGAGACAGGGTCAATGTCAGGTAATTGCCTCGGTATTAAAGGTTGCCTCGGCACCAAAGAGACCGATGGTACCGATAAAGAAGAAGCGGAATCTGAGCCACAGCTCCTTGGCTCCGCTTTGGACTTTGACTGTTCTGAAACTGGAGCCTTAGATTTTCGTTTAGAAGACTTAGGAGCTGCCTGACCAAGTTCCAGCTGTTCCTGGAAGGAACTGGTTATAAGACCCCTATCAATCAATTTTTGTTTCCTCTCATTCAAAACCCTGGTACTGAAGGCAAAAGGTACAGGGTTCTTGCAAATGTGCTTCACCTAAAGAGTACACGCAGCTATAGTATGACTATCTGTCAAAGACATCTTTTGCGAACATTTATCACATTTTTTAAACCTTGAAGGGCGATGGCCCTTATGTTCTTTGTCCTTTTCTTTAGACATGTTAACAGGAACAAACTAAAAAGCTACCTAGAATGATACCAACACTACTAACTACTGATAATTCCAACAAGAACAGTAAAGACAGAAAATAAAAAGTTCTATTTGCTTTTTTTTAAGAAACACACAGGGAGGGAAAGGCCCTCTAACTTAAACAGGCAACTACGGCCCTCTAACTGAAATGGGAAATATTTTCCCAAGGGGGAGGGGAGGTCAAACACTCAGTACAATCACACAACAAGCTAGAGACAAAGTAGTTAAGATAAGGAAAAAAAAGCAGAAAAAAGCAAGATTTAATAAATAAATCTTTTACTTAGTCAACGAGCCAGTAAGGAGACAACCTTGAAGTTTTCGCGGCAAACGAGATCTGGGAAATTGCCGTAAGGCACCATGGGATAGGGGTTAGCCTCGAGCCAGTAAAAGCTCTTGAGCTTTAGTATCGGCTCCGAACCCATCCAGCAAGAATTACGGTGAGATAGGACTACATAACATCTAACATTTCATATTATATTTTATATACTTAATATGCACCATGGCCATTTAAACCCTCAGTATTACTCTTGTAATCTAATATGTTCATTTACAAGTTGTATTCTGTTTCTCCTGTGTATGTACACTTGTATGTTAATATTGTATGATGTTCTGTGTTTGTATTTGTTTGTTTGTGGAGCTTTTCTCCTCGGGTCTCCACTGAAAAAGGGCTCTGCAGCCCAGTTGGACTAACCCGGTTAACAAATGTCAAACAAATAAAATAAAATCTTACTTTCTACTACTCTGCGTATCTGTTTAACATTCACCCTTCTCCAGGACTTTTGTGCAGTGTGATAGGTGTTTGATACCTCTGTACATCCCACAGCAGTGCATGTCCCCTTTGTTTTTGTACACTGGACTTAGTATGCTTATTCTCCAGTCATCTGGGATGCACCTTTCTCTCCATACTGCTAGGAGTACCCTCAGGAGCCATTTCTCCACTAACGCAGTGAGCATATTGATCATATCTGCTATGATATCATCTGAGTCTGCTACTTTCCCTGACTTAATTTTCTTTAGTGTTGTTCTTACATCTTCTAGGGTTATCTCTTCCTCCTCTTTCATCATAGGCTGTGCCTGTGGGGGCTACAGCTTCTGTGCAGTTCTCTTCATTCAGAAGATGCTGGAAGTAGTCTTTCGGTCTACTGTTGACTGGTGAGCCGGATGTTGCTGGCTTTCTTATGAAGGGTGTTGGGGCTATTTTATGTACTTATTTCTCTTTGCTTACCGGGAAATTCTGACTGGGCTTCCTCCCATTTTCAGTGCAGGCCCAAGATGAAAAGCTCAACAGATATGAAATGGATACATTACACAACAGAAAATATTTCATATTATATACAACACAATGAGTTAGGCAATATCATATTATATAGAGTGAAGCAGAGTATATTCAGAATACATTTGAGTTATTCAACTTTGAGGTAGTTTACTGGAGAATGTTATATTTTCAGGCATATTTAAAGAAAGAATTCCAGTAGGATACTATGTTTGTAGAATGGACAAGCATGTATAAAAGAAATAGGTGTATTAGTACTTACCAGGAAAAAAAATTCTTGTAGGAGAGAAAGTACAGTTTTGTACCTACCATAAATGTAGATGTTCTAGTGTATACAATGCTGCAGTCATTACACTTGGGTTATCCTGCCGTCAGGCGGTTCCCCAGTCGGCCTGAGTTCCAAAGTCTTGGTCCGGCGTCGGTTGCTGTCGCCTCCTCCCTGACGTCAGTGCGACAGGGGTATATAAGATGCAGCCGACACCATTTTCTTCAGTTTCTTGCCCCAGATGTCAGGTGCCCCCAAATAGGTAGGCAATTCAAATTGCTAATAAAGCATACATAAGAAAAGCAAACAACTTTGTTACCAGCAAATACTACCCATAGGTAGTAAAGGGTAGAAGACATAGGTACGTACCAGCAAGTAAGAGGAGAAGGAGGGAGGGTAACCTGGACTGCAGCAGTGTATACACTCGAATATCTACATTTATGGTAGGTACAAAACTGTACTATGTTCATCGTGTTACACTGCTGCAGTCATTACACTTTGGTAGAATCCCAAAGCTGAGGTAGGGTGGCTGGTTCTATAAGGCATTAGGGGTGGCTATAAGGCCCTGCAGCACTGCAGTGGCGAAGCCAGCTCTGGATTTAGAGTATAGAGGCAGATGGTAACGCTTGGTGAAGGTATGCACAGAACTCCATGTTGCTGCTTCAAAAATATCCTTGGTAGGTACTCGTCCGAGGTAGGCAGTTGAAGTGGCTGTTGCCCTGGTGGAGTGAGATCTAATGCTGCTAGGTACGGGTTTCCCATGGTGTGTATAGCAGAAACGTATACAATGTCCTATCCATTTTGAAATAGTCTGTTTTGAAATGGCTTTTCCCTGTACTCCTGCAGCATACGCTACCAATAATTGCTCAGATTTTCTGAAAGCTTTGGTTTTGTCCAACTAGAAGCGTAACTGCCTGTGAATGTCCAAAGAATGCAGGAGTCTCTCCCCTTCATTCTGTGGTTTTGGATAAAAAGTTGGCAAGTGAATAGTTTGGTTTAGAACCACACTTGATACCACCTTTGGCATAAATGTAGGGTTAGTTCTTAAAGACACCCTGTCCTGGTGGAAAATGAGGAAAGGTTCTACTGCCATTAGTGCTTGTAATTCTGAAACTCTCTGTGCTGATGTTATTGCCAGGAGCAGAGCAGTTTTCAAAGAGATATATTTTAATCCTGCTGTGTTAGCTGGCTCAAAAGGAGGTAAAGTTAATTTTTCCAAAACAAAGTTGAGGTCCCAAGTTGGAGAATGTGCTCTACGGGGCGGTCTTATGATTTTAGCCCCTCTGTGGTACTGTTTTAGCAAAGGATTAGAGAAAATTGGTTGATCCGTGTTGTAATGAGCAGAGATTACAGAGGCGTGGATCTTGATGGATGAAAAGGAGAGGCCTTTGTCCAGCATCTCAGTTAAATATTGTAGTATCTGAGGAATGTTTGGCACAAGACGGTCAAGGCTGTGAGCCTGGTTCCAGGCACAGAATCTCTTCCATTTATCCAAATAGGCTTTCCTGGTACTAGGCCTTCTGGCCTCCAGAGTGACATCCATAACAGCTTTGGAGTGAGGCATTGCTTGCTTGATTAAGGAATCTTCCATGCAGCTAGGTTTAAGGTCTTTAGCTGGCTGTGAAGTATCTGATTGTTGTGCTGAGTCAGCAGATGTGGGATTTGAGGCAAAATCCAGGGTGGTCCTTGTGCTAAGTTCTTTAAGATTGGGTACCAGTGCTGGCCTGGCCAGTCTGGTGCAATCAGGATCATCTTTGGCTCTTCTTGCCTGGCTTTTATGAGTACCTTTGGAAGGAGAGGTAGTGGTGGGAAAGCGTATACTTGTAGGTTTTTCCAGCTGAATGAGAGGGTATCCACTTTCCATGCTTGTGGATGGTAACTCCTTGTGCAGAATTTCTGTAGCTGGCAGTTCATTGGGGATGCAAACAGATCTATGTCCGGGCTCCACCATTTCTATGTTATCATTCTGAATATTTGTGGATTCAATTCCCATTCGTGGGGATCCATGATGTTTCTGCTTAAGTCGTCTGCCAGTGTGTTTTTCTCTCCTGGCAGGAATTGTGCTTGCAGATGAACTTGATAGTTTAGAGCAGTGTTCCACAAGGTCATGGCTTGTCTGCAGAGGGGGTAGGAGTGAGTGCTCCCTTGCTTGTTTATGTACCACATAACTGTGGTGTTGTCTGTCTTTAGTAGTAGCTGTCCTGGATGCAGTAGGTCCTTGAAAGCTATAAGGACATTTTGTACAGCTAGCATCTCTTTTTGATTGATGTGAAGATGCCGTTCTGCGGGCCACTTGCCCTGAATACATTTTCCTGCCATGTGTGCTCCCCAGGCATAATCCGATGCATCTGTTGTCAGTGTTTGCCTGACTGTGGGTTGAGTAAAAGGCTGTCCCTTGTTGAGGTGACAAGCTTGAGCCCACCATCGAAACTCCTGCTGAAGGCAAGGAATTAGTGGTATAACTGTTTCCAAACTTTGACAGTGTTGAGACCATGCACTCTTTAGGTACCATTGCAGTTTCCTCATATGCAATCTGGCATATGGAATTAGTAGTATGCAAGATGCCATGTAACCCAAGGCCTGCAGAATTTTTCTTGCAGGGAGTTGGGTCTTTGTTGCCATCAATTGAAAGTATTGAGTCAGTTTGTCCTTGCTTGTCTGGCGTGAGAAGCCATCTGGGCCGTTGTGTTCAAGCTGGCACCCAGGAATATTATCTCTTGTGAGGGCACTAGTTTTGATTTCTTTTCGTTTACTGTGTACCCCAGGAAACTTAATAACTTTTTTACAAATGCCAGATGCTTTAGAAGAATGTCCTTGCTCTCTGCTTGTATCAGGCAGTCTTCCAGGTACAGATAAATTTGAATTCCTTTCTGTCTGCAAAATGCAATTACTGGTGCCAGGCACTTTGTGAAGACCCTGGGCGCAGTAGATAAGCCAAAGGGCAGTGCAGAGAATTGATAGTGCATCGAACCAGCTATGAATCTGAGGCATCTTCTGCAGTTTTGTCTGATAGGGACATGCAGGTATGCCTCCTTGAGGTCCAAGGTCACGAGCCAAGCTTTCTTGCCCAGCATGGGAAGAAGCTGCTGTAGTGTCAATATTTTGAATTTCGGAATATCCAGGTAAGTGTTTAAAGAAGAAAGATCCAGAATGGGCCTCCAAGCTTTGTCCTTTCTGGGAACCAGAGAGAGTCTGGAGTAAAATCCTCGTTCTTGCTCCTGTGGTGGTACCTTTTGAATAGCTCTCATGTCCATGAGTGCTGTAATTTGTTTTTGAGCCTCTGCCCATTGATTTCGTGGCAGATTTGGCATTCCTTTTAAACTTGGCAGAGTGTGAAAGTGGAACCTGTAACCTTGAGATACAATGCTGAGAACCCATTTGTCTTTGGTGATCATATGCCAATTGTGATAGAAAAGTGCCAGTTTTCCTCCCAAAGGGGCTGCCAAGAGACAGCTGTTTGGCAGCTGTAGTGGGAAGTCATTGGGGCTGCTTTTTACATGGTAGGGGCCTGTCTTCCCCTTCTTTCTGGCCTGATGCACCCCATTGTCGAGGCCTGTAAGGACCTTGTGGTTGACCTCTACGTCTTGGACATCTGTATCTGCCCCTTTGAGGTCTGTCTGTAACTGGAAAGGACCAATTCTTTGTTGGCCAATTTCTGCTAAATCGAGGAGGCTGAACCTGTAAGAAATCCTTCACCGTTTGCATAGATTTTGCCTTATCCTCCATTTTCTTTAATACCTCTTCTAACTTAACTCCAAACAACACATCCTGCTGCAAAGGTGCATCCAATAATTTTGCTTTAACATGATCTGGTAACGTATGTTCTTTTAACCAAGCATGTCTTCTAATGACAGAGTCTGTAACTGCTGCTCTACAGGAGGCCTCTAAAGAATAAAAACCACATTGCAAAGTATGTATTCCCACTTGTTCAGCTGCATGCAATAAATCCTGCATTTCCTTGAAATTAGGAGGATCTGAATCTGGAAGCATTTTTTGTTTCAACTGAGATATCAAAAATTGCTGATATTTTAGCATGTGAAACTGGCAATTTAAGGCTCTCATTGCTAAAGTTGCAGACGTATATACTTTCTTTCCCCATCTGTCTAATGCTCTGGAATCTCTGTCAGAGGGGACCGGATTCTTTGCTGATGAGGCCTTAACCCCTTTGGTTCCCTGAGAAATAGTTTCAGGGTCAGCAACAGGGCTTTTATACAGAAATTTGTGTGAGTCAGGGACTCTGCAGTATCTGTCAGGTTTAACTGGGGCTGGAGGTAAGGAATCAGGATTTAAGCTGGATTCAGTATACACATCATCCACAATATCAAACACTGGCGGAATAGCAAGGGGTCTGTGTTGGGGTAATAAAAGGAAGTCTCTGAGCCTTTTCTTGGATTCCGAGTAATCCTGGCCTTCCCAATGGAAATGCTCCCTCATGGTATGTAAGGTTTCCCCAAAGGAGTAGTCTTCAGGCGGAGAGGCTGATGGAACTGATACCTCAGCATCAGAATTCTCATAAGGGGGTAGAGAGTATCCTAGGTCTGAGGATGAATCTGAAGAGATTGATACCTGGTTGGATGAGTCATAGTCTGCATCCTGTCTAGGCCTTTTATCAGGAGGGGGATGGGACCCCCTGATCAGAGTGATTAGGTCTTCAGCCATTTTGAGCATTTGTTTCTTAGGCATGGAGGCCTGTCCTGGAGAATGCTGTATTTGTTTCTTTGTTTTTAAAGGAGGCTTAGACTTAGCAGAGGATTTAATGCTTAACTGAGTAGGTCTGAAAACACCCTCTGAAGCTGCGGGTTGCTCAGCTACTCCAGATCCCTCTGAAGGGTTAGTTTCGGTAGGCTGAAAAACTTGTGCATCCGAAGGCCCAGCCATCTCCACATGGGAGTCAAAGGCGGCCTGTGGTTCTGCAGAAGCGGTCGTCAGGGGCTGCGAAGGCGCCTCGCTGAAAACCGGAGAACCGGCGACTGGCCTAGAAGAAGCTTCATCAGTTCTGGGCCTCGGATGCCTGTCCTTGTCTTTGCGCTTTTTATGTATTCCAGTCGTCGGAAGTTCCGACGGCATGGTGTAACTGAATTTTCTGCCAAAATAACGTCGGGCAAAATCAAACAGACATTTAATAGTGCGCTTGTTAAACCTAGCACAAAACCGGCAACCAGTGACGTCGTGGTCTGGGCCTAGGCACGGGATACAATAGGAATGGAAATCCTTATGAGGTATTTGCTTCCCACAAGAAATACAGTTATTAACTTTTACTGACATCGTTCTGAGGCAAGAAAATGTTTCCCCAACGGGGTACTTAGCTTTGTAGAAGACTTCGGTTCTAGATTCGGAATGAAAATCTCAGGAGTCGGCTGACCAGCACTTGTGAACTGCTTTTGCTTCGGGCACTGCGCGGCAAGAAAGTCTGAAGAAAATGGTGTCTGCTACATCTTATATACCCCTGTCGCACTAACGTCAGGGAGGAGGCGACAGCAACTGACGCCGGACCAAGACTTTGGAACTCAGGCCGACTGGGGAACCGCCTGACGGCAGGATAACCCAAGTGTAATGACTGCAGCAGTGTAACACTATGAACATCTAGTGGGCTGTAGGGTATTGTAGAAAGCATGCAGACTGACAATGTAGTAGAGGCTCGTTTGGGGTGCTAGTAAGTTGTGATTACATGTTTTTTAAACCCCTTTATTGAATTATCATGTGTGACATGGGCAAATTTACATTCATAAAAAAGTAATCAAACTGTATTAACAAGTTTACTTCACTAACAAATACTTATGCAAATACTATTATACTATACTAAATTTTGAACAAGATTTTAAGCAATATATAAGCAAAAAAGTTAACAATTAGCCAGAGCCAAGAGCACAACCGAACTCATTGACGCGGCAAACGAGATCTGGGGTTGTACTGGTGCACTATGGGATAACTGCTTAGCCACGAGTCAACCAGAAGTCTTCGAGCTTACAAATCGGCCGAGTTGGAGCCGAGGATCGGCTCTGAACCCATACGTAAAAATGAAGGTGAGACTTGACTATACAACATCATTATACTTCACATATATTGCTGTACATGGGTGTATATCAGAACATCGAACACCTATAATCTCGAATCGCACATCGAACACCTAACCTCGAACACACATAATACCAAAAGCTCAAAATTCCGAAAACGGAAACCCCGGACTCCCATAGTTGGCCCTTGCAAAGTTACACACCCTGACGTCACTGGGAAATGTGAAATGTGAAAAACGTCTGCTATGAACCACTGTTCAATAGCAGGGTAAGCAAAACATAACATCGAAATGTTACATGTGAATGTATTACCTCCACTGTGGTGCGATCTCGTAGTTGGCATATTTAAGTAGGGGAGGTGTGTGGGGCATAGCCCCCCACGTTGGGGGTTGTGGGAGGAAAAGGACCCCACATAAGAAATAGTGTATTTGAGTAGTAAATCATGTAAATATTTAGTTTTTTTGTACATAGTGTGTATGTAGTGTGGTAATGCTGGTTTTGTTTATAATATTTACTTTCTGTTGAGCTGAGTAGAGTACTCAATGTATATGTTTGTAGGATACTTGCATTAGGTGGGCTGGGTTGTGTTTTGACAGTTAAAGAGGCGTGGTGTTTGGTGTATTACGGTTAGGATTCAGGTTGCTCCGGTGAGCGGATGGCCAATTGTTGCTGTTTGTACATTCCGTTTTCGAAATTCAGAGCTTTCAGGGTTATTTGCGTTCAATGTTTCGTGTTCGATGTAGGATTCGAAATTTTGGTCTTTCGATGTTCTGATATAAACCCTCTGTATATCATATAACCTAAGCAACATTACATAAATTATTCAATTTGTGCCCTTTATTAAAACCATCACTTGCGACATAGGCAATCATATGCTTATATACATGAAAACAAACCACACCAACACAATCCTAGTTGCAAGCATTTTACATCACAAATCATGACACACACCCAGTTGCAAACTTTATACACCACTTATAATCTACCCAATCATTTTCAGTCAAACATTACATAGCTCATTTATGTACTGCCTTCTTTTAAACCTCATTCCTCCCTTGTATGTATTGTTCCCAAAATTCCCATTTTTTCCTAAGTAGTTTGCTTCTACAGTTTTCTAAAGATCTCAATTCCAATTGTTTTACCTCTGTTACGATATTCATTACTTCTACTACAGCTGGTTTAGATTTTGATTTCCATTTTCTAGTAACTGCTTTTTTGGTAGCCACCACACTTAGACACAGCAAGGTCCTACCATGTCTAAGAAATTCTGATTCTATATTACAGCACAGAAAAATCATCTCCCTCTTTAAACCAATCTGCCCACTCAGCATCTCCGACAGTGCATCCCTGCAGGGAATCCTCAAAGCCTGCCAACACATCACATTCCCAGAAAATATGTTCCCTATTACCTCTTTCTTCCCAGTCACACCTCCATTTGCTGTCCACCCAAGGAAAAATTCTCTAGAGTCTACACGGGGTATAAAAATATCTATGCAAGCATTTCCAAGCAAAAATCCTAAATCTTTTAGATTTTGTTGCATATTTGGTTGACAAACATATATCCTCCCATTGTTTCTTTGGGAATTGCATATCCAAATATCCCCCCATTGTTTCTTTGTGAACTGCATATCTTTTAGTTATGTACTTACCATAACTTTAGATGTATGGGATCCATCTCGCCTACATTCTCTACAGATGGGTCCGGAGCCGATCCTCGGCTCCGACTCGGCACGCTATACAATAGCATGAAGTCTCTTATTGGCTGAGTTACCTCATATCCCAAGATGCACCACTACTGCTTCCCCAGATCTTGTTTGTCCGCACACATGCAAACACACATAGACTGTTGTTATAAGATTGCCAGGTGTTTCAAGAGAGGAAACAGTTGTATTCGGACCGTCCGGTCTCTTCTGGCCTCCAAGGCAGGGGGAAGGAGGGTGGGTTATTAGGAATGTAGGCGAGATGGATCCCATACATCTAAAGTTATGGTAAGTACATAACTAAAAGATGTAATGTGATCCTATCTCGCCTACATTCTCTACAGATGGGACAGCGTCCCTAGCACCTAATTCCTGGGTGGCTCATTGGAAAACGGTCCGGAGAACCGTGGAACCGAAGGAAGCTCGACCCTTTGATGCCACATCCAATTTGTAGTGAGAAATAAAGGTGTGTAGAGAAAACCATGTAGCAGCCGCACAGATGTCATTAATAGAGAGCTTGGAATGCAAGGCTGCCGAAGTGGCCATAGCCCTGGTAGAATGAGCTTTCACTGGAATTGTAAGCTCTTTATTTGAAATGCGATAAATATGACTGATACAGTCTCTGATCCACTTGGCAACAGTGACTTTCATGACAGCTTTGCCCAATTTATTGTCCGAAAAAGACACAAACAGTTGATCTGATTTTCGTGCTTGGTGTGTCCTATCCAAATAGAAACGTAATTGTCTGTGCACATCTAAGCTGTGAAAGGTATACTCAGCTCTGTTTGTATACTTAGGGGAAAAAAAACGGTAATTCCAGTGATTGTTGCAAACAAAAGTTAGAACAAACCTTTGGTATAAAGGATGGATTTGGTCTAAGAGATACTCTATCCTTGTGAAATACCAGGTATGGTGGATTGACACATAAGGCTTGAAGTTCTGAAACTCGCCTGGCTGATGTGATAGCAACTAGAAGGGCAGTCTTCCAAGAAAGAAATTTCAAGTCACAGGTTGCTGCTGGCTCAAAGCGAGGTGCGGTTAATGCGCCTAATACTACGTTAAGGTCCCACGGTGGTGCGGGATGAGATATAGGGGGCCGTAGAAGCCAAGCTCCTTTAATAAAAGCTTTGCACAACTTATTGCTCATTAAAGGTGGTTCTACGTTCTCGTGATAATTGGAAATAGCTGCCAATTGGACTTTGATGGTAGACACCGAACAACCCTGGTTGAACAGGGAAGTTAAAAACTTCAGAACCTCTGACACCGAAGCTGTCATAGGGTCTAATCCTCGGAGTTGGGCCCAAATAGCAAACCTCTTCCATTTACTGCTATACATCTTTTTAGTAGAAGTCTTGTGGGCCGAGGACAAAATATGCAAGACTTCAGGATCGAAAGAATGGCTCCTAACTATAGTCGGAAGAGGAGTAGCTAAGCTGCTAGCGTCAATGAATGTAGGGACTGATGGAGCTGTCCTGACTGATGCGTCAGGAGGTCCGGAACTTGGTCCAGGAACCAGGGACCGTCCAACGCATACTTGCGAAGAAAGGGGAACCAAACTTGATGAGGCCAGTATGGGGCAATTAGAATCATTTTGCTTCCCAAGCAAATCACCTTCTGAATCACCTTGGGGAGAAGGGGAACCGGTGCAAAAGCGTATAGCAGACCGGAGAGCCAAGGTTGGACCAGAGCATCCTTGGGCATCTCCCCCGGGACTGGAATGAGAGAGAAGAACCGCTGGCATTTTGCATTGAGGGGAGTTGCGAAAAGATCGCAACATGGAACTCCCCATCTCGTGAAAATCTGTGTTAGCACTTTGTGATTCAAGGACCATTCGTGAGGGGAGAGAATAGTCCTGCTCAGTCTGTTGGCTATCACATTGGATGTCCCGGGAATGTGTGTTGCCACTAGAAAGCATTTGGTAGCAATCACCCAATCCCATACCTTCATGGCCTCTCTGCAAAGGGGGTAAGACCTGGTCCCTCCTTGCTTGTTCAAGTACCAGACTACCGACATGTTGTCGGACTGAATGGCAATCGTCCCCCGGGGGAGGTGATCGTGCAGTGCTTGCAATGTTAAAAGCACCGCCCTCATTTCCAGGATACTGATGTGGAGAAGATTCTCGTCAGAGTGCCACGTGCCTTGGACCGACCTGTTCAGATAATGTCCCCCCCACCCTGTCTGGGAGGCGTCCGTAGTCAACGTGGCTGAGGGGGATGGGGGAACGAAGGGTCGCCCCTGATCCAGGTTGGAGGAAAGAAGCCACCAACGAAGATCCTGTTTGCATGTCTCTGTGATCAATATGTGATGACTGAGGGGGAGGTCTTGATAAGACCACTGGACTGAGAGAAGCCACTGGAGTATCCTCATATGCAACCTTGCCAAGGGGACGAGAAGAATGGTGGCTGACATGGAACCTAACAGCTGCAGGACCATTCTCGCTGCAGCGAGGCGTCTGAGGAGTAACGCCCGAACCTGAGACTGCAATGTTGCTATCCTTTCCGCAGGAAGATAGACTCGCATCTGCCTTGAGTCTATTTCTGCACCAATAAACAGAATACGCTGTGATGGCAGCAATACGGATTTTGTCCAATTGAAGGTGACTCCTAAGGAGTTGCCTAGGGAGATAGTGGCTGCTAGAGTTTTTAAGAGTAGATGCCTTGAGGTGGCAGTTAGGAGCCAGTCGTCTAGGTATGGAAACACCTGGAATCCTAGACTTTTCAGGTGAGCAGTCACTACTGCCAAACATTTGGTGAACACCCTGGGGGCTGTGGTGAGACCAATGGGCAGTGTACGGAACTGGAAATGACTGTCCCCTAGGCTGAAGCGCAAGTGTCTCCTCGACGCCTGATCTATCAGAATGTGATAATAGGCGTCTTTGAGATCTATGGAGCACATCCAAACACCCTTCTCCAGAAGCGGGAGAATGGTTTGTAAGGTGACCATCCGGAATTTGGACTTTTTCACTGATCGGTTTAACCTGCTGAGATCCAAAATGGGCCTCAAGTCCCCGGTCTTTTTTGGTACCAAAAAGAATCTTGAGTAAGTCCCTGATCCGGCCTGATCTGCGGGGACAGGTTGGATGACTCCTTTTTGAAGCAGCTTTGAAATTTCGATGGCTGCCAGATCCCATTGACTGGGTGGCGGGTCCGGGATTCTTTGGGATGGTGGGGGGGGGGGGGTTGACAGAAGGGAATGGTGTAACCTCTGGCGATGATTCGGAGCACCCATTGGTCCTGAGTGATACTTTCCCAGGCCTTTAGGTGTCTCGAAAAACGACCCCCGACTGGCTCCGGAGCTGCACAGTTGGGCACTCCTTCAGGGATGCTGGAAGGAGGAGGAGCCACGAAAGAACTCGCGGTCTCCAGTGTTGTGGGGGCCTCCGCCGCCTCTGGGACGGCGTCTCCCTGAAAAATTTCCCCTTCCTCTGCCTCTAGAAGGGGAACAGCTCTGCTGCGATGTGTAAGGCTTTTGAGACTTACGGAACCACATTTCCCCTCCTCTTCGAGCCTTGGGATAAGGTCTGAAGGGAGTGGAAAATCGGGCCCCTACGGCAGTTAAAGTCTTACCCTCCTGCTTGCAGCGAGTCAAAGTGTCCTTTACCTTGGGTCCAAAAAGGGAGGACCCATCGAAGGGGGCGTCAGCAAAGGAAGACTTAAAGGCCTCCGCAAAATGACACAGGCGTAGCCAGGCTTGTCTCCGTTGAGCAACACCTGTACCCGCCGCTCTGCTCGCTCCTTCGGCTGCATACGAAATGAGCCTCATGGACGAGTTGGATAGGGAGGACAGGGTAGCCAACTGGGAGTTAACCGTCTGGGCTAACTGCTCAGGTAAGTTACCAGAGAGGGTATCCGAAAGCTCCTTGACCAGATCCCTCTGCAGTCTCATAAAATGCGTCAAGTAGTTCAGAGATCTTAATGTAAAGGTTGCTGAAGCAAGGGTGCGCTTCCCGTATCGATCCATGCTCCTAGACTCCTTATTAGGAGGATGGACGGACGTTGAAGCCTCTGCCACATCTTGTTGGGTGGCAGATGCCACCACCAAGGCATCTACAGCCACACCTTTGGAAAGAAAATCCTTATCCGGGGGAGCCGACAGGAATTTATTGGGGCGAGCTGGCACCGGTTCAACAGAGTCCGGGTGTTCCCATGCCCTTTGAGAGATCAAATCCAGGAGCTCATCGAAGGGCGGAGACACCCAGGAGGCGGAGGGCTGAGCCCCGAAGGCCTTGAGGAACAGACTCCTCAGCGGAAGGGGGTTTGGACTGCCAGTCTCCTCGTTGCTTAAGGATTTCCAAGATGTCCGCAAAGGATACATCATCCGAGGACGACTTGGGGGACCCTTCCGCATCATCGAGGTCGGTATCCGAGGTGAGAGGCTCATCAGGGGAGTCGACGTGTTTCCTCTTGCACTGTCTCTTCCTCGGGGGTTCCATCGAAGACGTTTCGGAGGGACCTCCAGGAAGAAGGGAACCCCCAATGGGGGTAACCTCAGGCCCCAGGGCTCCGCTGTCATGAGACAGGGGGATTGCAAAGGAACCAGTCTCCGTGCCAAGGGAAGGTGGTGGTGAGATGGTAGAAGTGGCCAGAGAGGACTTGGCCAAGGCACTCCTCATGGCCTTGAAGGCAGGACCCCCAGAGTCCTGGGAAGGTTCAACCCCCAAGGCCACAACAGCAGTCGGAACACCCACCGCGCCGAGAGGGAGGCTCGGAACCAAAAGAATCGGTCCCGAAGCGTCACCCCCGGGGCCGACAGAGGAGGTCCGCGTACCGAACACCGACCCGAAGGGCGGGGTTGGAGTTAGGGTCGAAACCGACCCGACAACCTCCACCAGCTCCACCAACACCGACTCCAACGGCGCCAAAGCTGTTGGAGGAGGAACCGAGAAGGCAGGGTGGGAAACCGGCTCCGGAGCCAACTGGGCTGGAGCCGAGACCAACTTTTGAAAGACCGGAGACTGAAAAAGCCTTTGAAGCACCCTGTCTACATCCGAATCGGACATCCTCGACCACCGAGAAGAGACCGACCGGGTCCGAGTCGACTTCTCTGCCAGTTCCGAAAGACTGGGGGACCGGCTCCGAATGGTTTCGAGAAGTATCGGCGCCGAGGGAGATTCCAGCACCACAGCAATTTCCCTCGGAGCCGATGTGGACTTCGGCACCGAAGGGGAAGAGTCTGAGCGGGCAACCTTCATCGGCTCCGAAGGCAGTGGAGCCGATGGAGATGACTCACCTCTCGATGCTCGAGCTCTCGGCTCCGAAACCAGAGGAGTCGAGGCTGGAGACATCGAGGCAGACCGTTCCGCCCTCGGCTCCGAAGTCCGTGGACCGACGGAGAAGCCTGCCTTGACTTTTTTGTTGTCGGATCAGACGGGCTGGTCGGAGCCGAAGATTTTTTCTTCCTCGACGGGGAAGAAGAAGAAGAAGATAGGGCTTCCTCAAAGGAAGGGGTAATAAGCCCTTTCAAAATCAACTTATTTTTCCTCTCTTGGAGCACGCGTGAGGAAAAAGCGTGGCAAACGCTACAGGATTCCTGAAGGTGCTTCGGCCCCAAACAGTATACACATAAGGAATGATCGTCCGTAATGGACATTTTATAGTTGCATTTCGAGCATTTTTTAAATCCTGATGGCCTATGTTCTTTCGACATGGCTATCAACTTCAACACTGACTACTAAGAGAAAAAATAACACGTAGAGTAGGGCAAGGTCCCTCTAAGTTAAACGGGATCACTTACCAACAAGAAAAAAATACAATTTACCACAGAAAAATTTTTTTAAACTACACAATCCACAATGAGTAGCTGTTAAACAGCTCTAACTAAGGCGCGTGGGCTAGGCAAGGCCCCTCTAACTTAAACGGGATCCTCGCAGAAAATACAATTTCACCACAAAAATTCAAAACACTCAGTCACACAACAATAAGTAGCTGTTAAAACAGCTTTTGGGTAAGTTTAGCGAAAATTCTGACAGAAAAAACAATCACTAACAGGCACTTAGCTCAGTCAAGTCTGAGACCACGTCTATGCTGTAGAAGCGGCAAACGAGATCTGGGGAAGCAATAGTGGTGCATCTTGGATACGAGGTAACTCAGCCAATAAGAGACTTCGTGCTATTGTATAGCGTGCCGTGTCGGAGCCGAGGATCGGCTCCGAACCCATCTGTAGAGAATGTAGGCGAGACAGGATCACATTACATCTAATCTTTCTTTCCAATCCTTTCTAACCTCCTCTGATCGATTTGTATGGTTAGCATACAATATTTTACATGCTCTACTAACTATTACTTTTTAATGGCAGCTTCTGTTCTAGATTCTACTAAAACCTCTACCTGTGCTGGTCTTTTGTTTAGGACCCCCCCCCCATTTCTTTCTCTTTGCTTATATTCGGATATCAATCCTTGATTTGAAAGGCAATCTCTAACCCGCATTCAAAATAAATTACTGGCATCTTCCATTCTATCATCTTTGCCTCTGTAGTTATTTTTTCCCAATACCTTGGTTCCTTTGCCAGTTTTGTACAATAAATTCCAGCCCACTCTTGCCTATTGTCTATATCCTTAATTGCATTCATCCCTATTGGCAGAATCTCCTTTCTCCATTCCTGTATTGGTTTAGTTCTTAGGATAATTTCTGCTACTTTATGGATATATTCTGCATGATTATTGTTAATATCCTTAAAGGTCTGCATCCAAAATCCTAGTCTCTCCTTTTTTCTTGAGTTTCCCCTCGTTTCATCATCATCCCTTTCCACTCTGAATTATAGCTTTTTGCTGGTCTATGTATAAGAGCCTTAACTGTGTAGCTCTGAAATAAGCCTTCAAATCGGGTAATCCCACTCCGCCAGTTTTACTGGGAGAAGCAGCTTATCCCACTTGACTCTTGCTGTCTTCCCCTCCCAGATAAAGTCCTTCAGCTCTTTATTAACTGCTATCCACAACTTCTCCTCTGGCCGATAAAAATTTGCCTGATCTGTGTACAAGACTAACGGGACTAAACATTTTAACTGCTTGTATCTTACTATTCATATCCATACAAAAGAGATTCTATTTTCTCAATTTTTGTATTATCTTTTTAGTCTCTTCCCACATATCCTTAGCTGCCACACCAGAATAATTTTAATTCATACTTCTAAATACTTCATGTCCCCATAAATATAGATATTGCTGAACCAATTCAGATGCGGGTACATAATTTACCACTATTGCCTTTGTTTTAGCTACATTAATTTTGTATTTCAAAAAAGATCTGAAACGGTCTTAAAATGTTCTACAACACTGTAATCTATTTCTGGTTTTGTGAGGTATAAAACAATACTGTTTGCAAAGCTTTTCTGGACTACCATACCAATTGTATCCTTGAATTTCTGAGTCCCTTATTTTCTTTGCCAATGGTTCTAAATATAATGCAAATAAAGGGGAAAGAGGACACCCCACCTAGTTCTTCTGCTCAAGCAGAAATCAGACAGGACCCCACCCACTTTAATTTTTGCCTCCGATCCCTTATATAGCCTCCCAATCAACCTTATAATTTTGTCAGGAAATGCAAATGTTTCCACTGCCCTGCTCAAAGTCCTAGCTTACTCTGTCAAGTGCTTTTGCTGCATCAGATCCACCACCAAAAAGTTATGTACTTACCACAATGTTCCATCTGTGTTGTCCATTTTCATTCCTCGACTGATGGGTTCAGATCCGAGGCCGTTGTAAAAGCTCGTGGCAACTACAATGCACCCTCCCCATTACCTCAGATCTTGTCTGCAAACTATAAAAAAAGAAGTACTCTTATAACTTTATACATATATGTATAGAAGTCAGATAGAGGGGGGGCAATGCCACATCTGGAGATGGTAATGTTCGAAAGACATAAAATTGTTGTAGCTGCTCGCTCTTACAGAATAAACCTGAAAAAGGTTAGGGGTTGGTGGGTGGGGAGTCGAGGAGGAGTAATGAAAATGGACAACAAAGATGGAACGTTATGCTAAGTACATAACTTCTTTATCTGATGTTATCAATTTTCATTCCATCCTTGAGTGATGGGACAGAGTCCCCAGCTACTTAGAACCCTGTGCGGATTCAAGGAAGGATATTTCTGAACACCACTGAGCCAAAAGATGCCCTATCTCTGGACACCAGATCCAGCTTATGAGACAGAAAGGTGTGAGGGGAAGCCCAAGTTGCTGCTGAACAAATATTGCCCATGGAAGTTCTTGAGTGGAAAACTAAGGAGGTAGCTATAGTACTGCAGTACCAGATTAAGATCCAATGTTGGCATGGGATCTTTAAAAGGAGATTTGAGAAGAACTGTGCCACTTCAGAAAGCTTTACATAGTTTATGAGAGGCTAGTGAACAGCCATCAACCCCAATGTGGAAATCAGAAATTGCTGCCAAATGGACTTTCACTGTTGAAGAAATGGCCCCTTGGTCAGTACATGACTAACTGGGGCTGAGAAAGGGTTTACATGCTTTTGAATAGCCCAGTGTACAAATCTTTTACACTTACTAGCATAAAGTTTCCTAGTGGAAGGCTAAAGGGAAGACAAGATATGACGGACAGGGGAAGAGAGCATCAATTGCCTTCTATTATTGGAAATGAAGGTCCAGATGTGTCATGCCCATCAGGTGAGACAAGAGATCCGAAGCTGGGTTGAGAATCCAATGTTGGTGAATTAAGTGAGGCCACAGGAAGGGAAACCAAATCTGTCAAGGCCAAAAGGGGGCAATGAGAATGACTTTGGTCTTCAAACTGGAAACTCTCTGAAGGAACTTTGGTATTACGGGAATTGTGGGATATGCATATAGTAATTGGGGGGGGGGCAATCATGGAGAAGAGCATCTCTCAGTGACTCCCCCTGCGGGGGGATTTGGGCAAAATAGTTGCTGGACTTATTTAGGGGGGAGACAGAGATCGCAGCAAAATTGGCCCCATTTGCAGAAACTTTGCTCTGCAACTTTCTGGTTGAGGGACCATTCGTGAGTAACAGGATGCACCTCCTCAGCTTGTCTGCTAGCAAGCTAGACTTCCCCAGAATGTGCGTTGCTAAGAGAAAGCGGATGGAAGATATTGCCCATTGCCACACCCTTAGTCCTTCTCGACACAGGGGGCACGACCTGGTTTATCCTTGTTTGTTTATATACCAAACCACTAACATAGTCTGTTTGTACTGCCATCTTTCCTGACAGGAGATTATCCTGAAAGGCTTGCAACACTAAAAGCACTACTCTCAACTCCAGTACGCTGATATGCAACTTGCTCTCTTTGAGGGACCACATGCCTTAGACTGTCTTTCTCAGGTAATGCCCCCCCCCACCTACCTAGCTGGGAAGCGTCTGTGGTCACTACAGCCTTGGGCTGCGAAGAGACAAATGGACGACTTTGTAGCAATTGTTTTGATGGATCCACATCAGACTTTTCTTGCACGAGTTGGTAATTTGTATTGGAGCAGACAAGGGTAACTGAAGAATCAACCACTGAGATGCCAACATCTGTTGTAGAATTCTCATATGAAACCTGGCTAGTGGAAAAACGGTTATAGCTGCTGCCACTAATCCTGGAGCTTGTAGAACTAGGTGAGCTGAGACTGTGGTACTGTAAACCATCTTGTTGAACTGTGACCTTAAAAGTATGAACTCTGGCAAGGGGAAGGGGTCGGATCTGATAATTTAATTTTCTTTCTTCTTGGATGGATCCAAGGAAACTGTTGAATCCAATTCTCTGAGGTCTTACAGAAAACAGAAGAAAAGCTCAGAGACGAGTGTGACAATTTCTTGGATATTTCTCCAGCTATGGCATCATCAAAAGAAGATGGTAAAAGCCCCTTTAAGATTAATTTGTTCTTGCATTCCACTAAAACCTGCAGGGTTTTTTTTTTGTCAGCCATGTTAGCTCGGAACAAACGGCTATAGTAACTACCACAGAGAAAAACGTGTAAGCACAAAAAGGCAACAAAAACGTATCAAAATATTTAAAAAAAAAAAAAAAAAAAAAATTTTTTTCCAAGAGAAGGGGAAAAAGGGGTTACCTACAAAGGTAGTAAGGACTACAACAAATGCAGGCAGTAAAGGAAAGAAAACAGGGCGAGAATGATACTAACAATAGTATCTAGAGTATGCTATAGTACAATAAAAAAGAAAAATTAAAGATTGTTCAAAAAAGGAACACAAATACTTGCATAGCCCACATAGCTCGAGAGTCAAACCACCACGTCCTTTCACCTAACGCCGGCAAATGAGACCTGAAGTAATGGGGCGGTGCACTGTAGGTAAGGGAGAAGCTCGAGAGCTTTAAGTTGCCACAAGCTTTTACAGCGGAAGAGTTGCATCTGACATCTCAGATCTGAAACCATCAGTCAAGGACAAAATGAAAATTGACAACAGATCAATGGCATTTTCTCAAATCTTTCATCCCTCTGGATCATCAATGTTCTGCTAATGTAAAATGTTTGCCTCCCCTCCACAAAAACACACTGACCCATACCTATCAATTTTGGCATTACTTTTGTCATTCTTCTAGCCATTCTACATATAAACACTTTTTAATTTTGGTTTAGTATTGAAATGGGCCTGTCTGAAGCTGGATCTGATGGATCTTTACCTTAAGGCACTACAGCTACCACTGCTTTCTT
Source organism: Protopterus annectens (assembly GCF_019279795.1). NCBI lineage: Eukaryota > Metazoa > Chordata > Ceratodontiformes > Protopteridae > Protopterus > Protopterus annectens. The sequence continues at coordinate 1,527,629,095 of NC_056731.1, forward strand.
CCACGATGTTGGTGCTTCTCCTCCTCTTAAAATACTGTTAAACAAAACCTACCAGATCTTTATAATTTTTTTTCCCCTCTTAGCTTCCAAATGTCCACAGGAACACCATCTATTCCTGGAAACTTTCCTATAGATTGGTTATACATCACAATTTAATTTCATCTCCTCCTATCCTGTTAGTAAATTCAATCTCATGCATCTCTAACCTTGGCATATTTAATTCTTCCATAAATATTTCCATTTGTATCTTTTCTTGATTTCCATATTTCTTTGCTTTACATAGACTTTCATAAAATTTCTGAAATATTTCTAATACCTCTACAAGATCTTGTTACCTTCCTTGTTACAGGCTCCCTAAGCTTGGCAACAGCCCCATCTACTTTCTGCTGCTTGAGTCGCTGTGCTGAAAGTTTTTGTGCTGTAGTGTTATCAAAAACAGCAATCATTCTAAACTCATGTATATTATCGAAGTAATCCCTTATTTTCTGTTTAGCATTCTGGAGTTGATTCTCCTCTTCTGTGAGATTCCCCTATTCTGCAATACTTCAACATGTGTCAGTCCCTCTAAATAATTCTTACTTCTTACCCATAAGCTCCCTTTCTTTTATTTCCACCTTATTTTTAAACTCCACCCTAATTTTATCTCAATCCCTAGCTATATTTTCAGACGTAATTTCTATCCTCCCAAATAGCTCCTGAATAATATCCACTACTCAGTCCTTCAATTCCTCTCTCAACAGACAGGTGGAAAAGCGCCAGTGTCTCATTTTTATTTCATTACCCTGTGTTTTATTTTACTTGTTATTGGTGCATGATAATATCATATTGTGCCTCTTCCTTGACCTTTCCAAAGCTTTTGATGCAGTCTCCCATCCCCTACTGCTATCTAAACTTGCAGACCTCAATCTATCTTCTTCCACCCTTGCCTGGTTCTCCAGTTACTTATCCTGCAGGCAGCAATCTGTTAAATGGCTCTCTTCCACTTATCCATTCATACCTGTCCCAACCGATGTACCACAAGGTTCCATCCTGGGTCCCCTCCTATTTAATGTCTTTACCAATAATCTCTGGGTCCCCTCCTATTTAATGTCTTTACCAATAATCTCTATACTTCTTGTAAACATTCCTCCCTCAGCCAATATGCAAACAACTCGACTCTCATCTCCATCTCAGACAATATCTCAAAGATCCACACTCTTACTCAACAGGCCTTCCTATCCACTGAACAGTGGTTGTTCAGGAATCTACTCATTCTCAACCCTAAAACGACCAAACTCTTATTTTTGCCCCAATCTCTCTCTCACCTCAAGTCCACCTTTACTATTACTTCCTCTAATAACACTGTTATCCAACCTGAAACTCACACTAAACTCCTCGGGGTTATCACAGATGAACTCAAATTCAACTTGCAAATCCTCCAAAGCATAAAAAAGACTCACCAGAAACTTGGTTTACTGTATCGCAACAAAGAATTCTTAACTACAAATGCCATACTCCCTTGCACAAGCTCTTCTCCTCCCCTCCCTTCTATATGCTGCTCCAGTACTCACCAACATCCAAACTACAACTGTAAACAAACTCCAACAAACTTACCACAAGATGGCGAGATTTATCACAAACTCTCTATACAATACACATCACAGCCTTGCCCTAAATACTCTCCACTGGTTAGAATTCCCCCATCTTCTACTGCTGTCACAACTTCAAATTTACACTTTATTCTTTACAAACCTTCATCCTGCCCTGCTCGCTCTTCCTTCATCTCTACAAACACTCCTCCACGGACTCTCCGTACCTCTAATCAGCAACTACTACAATCTACCAACCCAAAAAAATAGCTGGCAAACTCCTAAATAAACACTCTGTCGCCTAAGCCTAGAACAAACTCCCAAGAGACATTTGTTTCATCATTCATCCATACTACTTTAAAGAAAAACTCAAACTTCATCTACTCAACTCAAAAACATGTCCTTCTCAAGCCCCTACTTAAGCTCCCCACAACCCTACTATATACGTTTTCAGTCCCTACACATACAGCAAAGTACTCCACTATTGTGGATACTTACTAAACTCGACTTAACTCTTTTTGTAAATATGTATATTTTTTAGTCTGTAAAAATATTGATATGTATATATCATGTGTTTGCATTTCTGCATGGTCTCTCCAACGTTCTTGTATAACTGATTTTGACCATATTTTTGACTCAAATGTTTGATTCTCTGTAAACTTTTTTTTTTTTTGGAAGCTTTTCTCCTCGGGTCTCCATTGAAAATGGGCCACAAGCCCAGTTGGACCAACCTGGTTAACAAATGTCAATAAATAAATAAATAAATAATCTGAAATAGTTATTAGGTGTGTATCAAGACCTTTGATTAAATGCACATGTTCCTATGAAACAAATTCTGTCTAACCTAGCCCAGTTTTTATATTTTTATATCTTGGGGAATAATGAGTAAATTCACTCTGAACTCCTATTACTGAATTCACATCTTCCATGTCGAATATTTTTATAAATTTTTTCAAAACCCTAACCCTCCTTTATTATACTTTCCCTTCTGGGCTCCCCAGACACACTTTCACTGCTGCTTATCAAATTCTACTCTGATTTCTCCCAGAAGCTCCATTATAGCAGTTTTAGGTGGACTATAAAATACATGCCAGTGCAATTTTCCTCCCTTACCAGTAGCCCCTTAGCACTACAAATCTGACATTATCTTTTTTATCCTCTTCCTTCACAATTGGAGCTCCTCTTGCAATTAATGCAAGTACTCCTCTTTTCCTTTGTCCCAGATATTCCATTGAATAACCATCGTGAAAACCTCTCTATGAAATTCACATGTTCAGTTCTTTCCAAATATGTCTCCTGTAACATAGCTATTTGCATTCTATACTTAATATAGTTAACTATTCTTTCTTTTTTTGTATTCATCTATGAAACCACTGACATTTAATGACATTACAGAAAGCATCATTGTATTAAAAAGTTATTATGCCCACGTTATATAAAGCCCTTTTTTGTTAAATGTATAGTTCCAGCTTTTGTGTTACATGCATACACTGTTTGGCAGGTTGAACTTTCATACAGTTGTTTCTTGTCTTATCCATTTCAGCCTATGCTACATCTTACAAAAATTTTTGTTTTACTGAAAGCCCTCAAAAAAAAAAAAAAAAGCCATACACCCAATAACCCCCTAAAACATATTAATTTTATACTAACACACAAAACTATGTACAGCTTCAAATACTGAAGTTTTACCCTCTTAATAGGAACAAATGTCCCAAACTGACAGCTACACTCAGAGACTTAAGTTAATCTAAAAGAAAGGTTATCCATGCTAAGACGCACAGTGCAGTCTGTGCTTTTACTACGTGTTAACTGGTTTTGTCTTGTATTTATAGCTGCCCTACCTGGGAAAATAGAAAAAACCCTAAATGTTTTCAGAGAACATTATCTCCTAACTAGTTTCTCTTTTTTTCTCAGCCAATCACTCTCCACCAGACTAACCAATTTCTCTATCAGACTGTCTACTTGGCGGTCAATTTCTCTTTATCAGACTGTTTCCATGGAGACATGATGGCCAGATACAGAATTGCTACTAAGCATATATTAATTTGCTAGAGAAAGCCTCACAATATTCAATATTCTTATTCACGTTTTTGCTTTCTCTTAAAGCATGTACTAAATCAATCTAAGGTCCATAATACCACAAAATAAAATCTTCGTTTATACACCATGGCTTAATCACTATTGGTTAAGACACTTAAACAAGACAAATATTTGCCAAGAAAACCACTTTATTCGATAAAAGGCAGAAGAACAATGAGCATTTTCGGCTGCATTAGCCTTCATCAGATCATAAAAAAGCAATCAACTAAACCATTTAAAAATAAAATAATCAATCACATTCATTGTTAAAACAAACTGACCAATAAAAAACATTTCCTACTAACTAAAGCATTCATCTTTACAAGATCCAATGGTAAATCGCTTAAAAGCCAGTGAACCAATGTATAATGAAGGGTGGAGTTAAAGCAATGAGAACAGCACATCCAATTGCCAAGATGTATGTAAATTAACTCTTCTCAGTGACATGTACAGGGGTCGACAAGATTTTTGTTGAGTTCATCAGACAAAGATATATTTTCTACATAACTAGAACCTTTTGTTAAGTTGTAACTCATCTCTTTGGTAACAGAGCCATAAAAACAGAATTCAAAGGCTTCCGCAACAAGGCTTAAAGCTAGAGATCCATGATACACATAACAAAACATCAATGTCCACAGAACCAATCATTAAGGTTTAGGCAAATGAACATTAGAGAGAACTCACTATAGGTCTCCCTGTGGAAAACACCGGCCAATAACCCTGTTAAGTGTATAGCCAATCATACAATTTCCTATGGAGTCTAGCCAATCATAACATGAATGAAAGGCTTCTATAACAAAGCATGAGGCTACGAATCCATTACAAACAATAACAGTGATCCTACAAAAACTAGCACATATATCCCAAATAACTATCTTACAATAGAGTTCAAATAATAAAACCAAAACCATTAATAACCTACATCATGTAAAATATGGATTTAATAACAATAAAACATCTTTGCATGGACAAAAGCCGTGCTGCCAATCATAGTCAGTAACATGAAGAAGGCTCACTATAGGTTTCCTAAAATGAACAGCCAGCCATTTCCAAACAGATGACCATTCTTTCAGTACCCTGAGGAATATTGGCCAATCACCACAAACTCAGCTAAAGGATAGGGCTAAAACCATTAATAACCTATATCATGTGAAGTTCGACATTAATAACAGTAAAAAAAGTCTTCGCATAAACAATAGCCATACTGTCAATCCTTATAGTCTAAATAAATCCTTAACATGAAAAACGTTCACTATAGGTTTCCAAAAATGAGCAGCCAGAGACTAGCCATTTCCAAACAGATGACCAATCATTCAATACCCTGAGGAATATCGGCCAATCACCACAAACGCAGCTAAGGGACTACGAAATTAAACCCCTCAAGCAAACTAAACACTATCCAGCGAAAAATACCTTCTCAGCAGTGCGCCATTAACTTTCATAATAAAGAGCAAAATAAACATTCATTGTGGACTGTGATGGTGAAAAATTCAAAGAACTATAATCCATCAAATCTACTTGCCAAAATCCAATAAACATAGCTTATGTAAATATTCTGAATGGGCTCATCATAAGTCTCCCAAGGAAAACTACCAGCCACTAACCATTGCAAATTCCATAGCCAATCATTCAGTTAATTTGAAAAAAACATCAAATCTAAACAAATATGTCCAAAGGGCTACATATCCAAACCCCTCTTAGAAGGTACATAAGCTATGTTTATTGGATTTTGGCAAGTAGATTTGATGGATTATATTTCTTTGAATTTTTCACCATCACAGTCCACAGTGAACATTTATTTTGCTCTTTATTATGAAAGTTAATGGCGCACTGCTGAGGTGGTCTTTTTCGCTGGATAGCATTTAGTTTGCTTGAGGGGTTTGATTTTGTAGTCCCTTAGCTGTGTTTGTGATGACTGGCCGATATTCCTCAAGGTATTGAATGATTGGTCATCTGTTTGGAAATGGCCAGTCATTAGCTGCTCATTTTAGGAAATCTATAGTGAACTTTATTCATGTTACTGATTTATTTAAACTATAAGGATTGGCAGTGCGGCTATTGTCTATGCGAAGACTTTTTTTTACTGTATGAAATAGGTTATTAATGGTTTAAGTCCTATCCTTTAGCTGAGTTTGTGATGACTGGCCAATATTCCTCAGGGTACTGAACAACTGGTCATCTATTTGGAAATGGCTAATGGCTGGCTGTTCATTTTAGGAAACCTATAGTGAGCCTTCTTTATGTTACTGATTTACATAAACTATGATTGGCAGCACGGCTTTTGTTTATGCAAAGATGTTTCTGGTTATTAAATCCGTATTTTACATGATGTAGGTTATTAATGGTTTTGGTTTTATTATTTGAAATCTATTGTAAAATAGTTATTTGGGATATATATGCTAGTTTCTATAGGATTACTATTATTGTTTGTAATGGATTTGCAGCCTCATGCTTTGGTGGGTCTGCAACCTGCGGCACTAGAGCCACATGTGGTTCTTCCACCCCTCGGCAGTGGTTCCCTGTAGCTTTGAAAAATAATGGCCGCTCTGCCGCACAATACACATACACAGAATGATTGAACGATGGACTTTAAATATTGCTCTTATAAACTTGCTAGAATAACATGATTTCTGCTGCCATGTATTCTACACACACAGAGCAGTCAAATAATCCTCTGGCAGCAGCGCCATCTCCTGAAAGGTTTCCACATCTCTCAAAGTCTTGCCACAAGAAATCTGGACAGAGCCACAGATAAAGGGGAACAAAGGAACAAAAATAGGGATGGACTTTAAATATTGCTCTTATAAACTTAGAAACTTGCTAGACTAACATGGTTTCTGTTAACATATATTTTACACACACACACATGCACACAGTTACCTCTCAACTGTGCTGATTTTCGCAGAATGTCCTGACTTTTGCCTCATATTTTTGGCCTGTTTCTCATAAAATTGTGGTTTTCTTGCAAATCATTGAGGGCTGAAGTCAGAAAAAATAGGCAGACATTTGAGTTTCAGACTTCATACCCTTCAGAAAATTCATGCCAATGCAAAATATGTTATTCTATCGCTTTCTAAGTTTGAAAGAGCAGTATTTAACAAGTGTCCCCTAATTTTGGGACTTTGTGCCCCACTGTTTATGGCTTTGTCCAGATTTCTTGTTCTAAGATGTTGAGAGATATGACATGCACATGCACACACACACACACACACACACACACACACACACACACACACACACACACACACACACACACACACACACACACACACACACACACACACAGAGTGATCGAACAATCCCAAAAAAGGAACAAAAATAGGGAGAGATTTTAAATATTGCTCTTATAAACTTAGTTCTTTTATATTTAGGATAAAAACTATACATAAAACATTATATGCTGTGTTATCTTCATTTTAAGGGTCAGATAGTTTTGTGCCTCCCGAAGAATTCTATTTCATGGGAGAGGGGCCAAAATGGCTCTTTTGATAGTGAAGGTTGCAGACTCCTGGTATAGAAGCCTGCCATTCGTGTTATGATTAGCTAGTACTCCATAGGAAATTGTATGATTGGCTAGACACTTGACAATGGTTATTGGCTGGTGTTTTCCACTGGGAGACTACAGTGAGTTCTCTCTACAATGTTCATTTGCCTAAACCTTAATGATTGGTTCTATGGACATTGTAGTTCTATTATGTATAATGGATCTCTAGCTTTACGCCTTGTTGTGGAAGCCTTTGAGTTCTATTTTTATGGCTCTGTTACCAAAGAGATGAGTTACAACTTATCAAAAATTTCTAGTTATGTAGAAAATATATCTATGTCCAATGAACTCAAAAATCTTGTTGACCCCTGTACATGTCACTGAGAAAAGTTAATTTACATATATCTTGGCAATTGGATGTGCTGTTATTGTTTTAACTCCACCCTTCATTAGGCATTGGTTCACTGGTTTTTAAGCGATTTACCATTGGATCTTGTAGGCCGCGGTGGTGGTGCTGCGGTAGTGTTGTCGCCTCTCAGTAAGACGCTGTCCAGTTCGATTCTCAGCTAGAGCGTATTCTGCGTGGAGACATGCGTGAATGGGTGTACTTTCGTTGAAGGTTGTGCATCAGGGCTGGCAACACGGCAAGTAAAAATCAACTGCCAATCATTAGCGGACCGGAGTTCCGCTGTGGCGACCCCTAACCGGGAAAAGCCGAAAGACACAAGACCATTGGATCTTGTAAAGATGAATGCTTTAGTTAGTAGGAAAGGTTTTTATTGGTTAGTTTGAATGTGATTGGTTATTTTATTTTTAAATGGCTTGGATGATTGCTTTTTTACGATCTGATGAAGGCTAGTGCAGCCAAAAGCGCTCATCGTTCTTCTGGCCTTTTATCGAATAAAGTGGTTTTCTACGCAAATATTCATCTTGTTTAAGTGTCTTAACCAACAGTGATTAAGCCGTGCTGTTGAGCTGAAGATTTTATTTTGTGGTTTTAGTTTTTGTTCTTTGGCGAACTTCAGTAGTGTCAGAGTTTCTCTCTTAAGGTCCATAATACAGTCGTTAGCCCATGCAAGAATGAGGAAAAAGCATATTAATTTTTCTTGTGTCATGCTCTTTTAACCAGGCCTTTTTTTTTTTACACTCCAGTGCCTACATTTCTTAAAGCTGGACAAGAAGAAAGGGAGATGGAAGAAAGAAAGAGAGGAAAACATCAGCAACTATTTACAATCCTCATTACACTTAAAAATAACTGAAAACATTGCAGCATGTAAAGAAATTAATACACCACAAAAAAAATGTTTACTTACATTTAACTTTCTCCCCTCTTTTCTCCTCCCCAAAGCATTTTCCGAATATTAATGACATGAAGCAGGGCATGTACTTTTGAGTCCCCCGCAAGTCCAACAAGTACTGAAAAAGTCCAATATTTCCAGATTTTCTTGTTCTGTCATTTTTCACAAATACAATTATTGCATTGTAATACATTAAGTTACTAGTTTTATTACTGTACATCTCCATCTCCCAGATCCTGTCCCTGCGTCACTTCCAACGTACTCTTGATTCTTCTAGTCAACTCTCGTGCTCCCTTCCTTCTCTCCAACATTTTCCACTGGAAAAAGTTTCACAGGTAGAGTCTCTCTCTCTCTGTGGTCTTTATTGCCAAAACAACAAGCAACAGAATCTCCTTCTGTTTCACGGCTCACTTTTTGTTGGAAAAACTTCTGTATTTCCTCCTCTGCATGTACTTCATCAAAAATTATTTTGTACCTCCACGGAAGAATACCCTGAGAACAGCTGGGTACAGCAGTTTGAATCTCACACCTGCGTCTCAACACTCCCTGAATGGTGGGATGAATTTACTCCTTTTCTGCTTGGTGTGCAATGAGTAGTCATTCTCCGCAAACACACTGCTGTCTCCCACTTTTACTACTTTGTCCTTCTGCCATAGTTTTGTCAGAATCAACTTCTGTTGGTAGGATTGCATCTTTACTATTAAAGGACTAGGTTGCTTTCTCATAGTCATGCTTGGAACATACAGATGATGTGCCCTTTTAACTAACAATACCTGCTGTGGAATACAAGTCCAGTTGCTTATTTGTGTTTATATTAAATTAGTGCAGTCTGCTCCTTTCAGCTTCTCTGGTTTAGCTGAAAATCTCAGGTTTTCCCTATATGCTCTGTCCTCTAATTTTTTTTTCAAATATCTCTTCCTGAGCAGTCTCACATTCAGCCAGCCTTTTCTTCATTTTAACTTCTGAACCTCATTTGAATATATCTTTAAAGCTTCTTCCATTGTTTCCAGCCTTTTAATGTTTGTGTTGCTATACTCCATCAGTGTTTCAATTATTTTAACCAGATCTGTGTGCAGTTGTCTTGTATCTTCCTGTAGGTTAGTGGAAGTCATGTCTGGAAGTTGCATTGCTTTTTGCTGAACAGCTGCAGGACTTGCCCCAGTCAGTGTTTTTTCCTCACTTTTTGTAGCCAACTTTTTTTTCAAGGTGCTCTATTATTTCTTTCTTCCTGGCATCCACGCAGTACACTTACCAGTTACTGAAATTTACCCATAAATGCAGAAGTTTACTGGCCTTCTCTGTAGCTTTTCACACTGGGAAAGTTACAGCTAAATTGTTACTCAATGTGTGGGCATCTTAGAAGTCCAAGACTATATGTTAATGTTAATAAATTTGTGTATAATAAAAGTACAGACAAGACTGAGTTAACAGAGTATAATTAGGAGTGTGGCAGAGCTTTAGGGGATTTAGCCTGGGGTAGTACAAGAGAAAGTACAGTTGTGTACACTTACCATAAATGTAGATGTTAGAGTGTATTCACTGTTGCAGTCATTACATTTGGGTTATTTGCTTCCAGTATCCCTCAGTCGGCCTGATTAAAAACGTCTTGGGTCCTGCGTCAGATGCTCTCCCTTCTTCCATGACGTCAGGGGTATAAAACATGCAGCAGAAGCCATTACATCAGTTTTTCATGCCCCAGATGTCAGGTGCCCCCCTAATGGGAAGCAATTAAATCTGTATTTACAAAAATATACCTCCAACAAAAAAGCAAATGCACCAAAAAGATTTTTGAGAAAGGGAGAGTAGAGGTATAGCCAAAAGAAGAAAGGGGGCTGGGGGGAGGGTAACCAGGACTGCAAGAGTGAATACACCCTAACATCTACATTTACGGTAAGTGTACACAACTGTACTGTGTTCTTCGTGTTTCACTGTTGCAGTAATTACATTTGGGTAGATTCCCAAAGCTAAGGTTGGGAGGAGGAATTTAAATAGAATTAGGACCAGCTATAAGACCCTGCAAGACTGCAGTGGCAAAGCCAGCTCTGGATTTAGAGAAAATTGGCAAATGATCATGCTTGGTGAAAGTATGTACAGATCTCCAGGCAGCAGCTTCTAGGATGTCCCTGGTAGGAACTCCCCTGAGAAAGGCTGTGGAGGTAGATGCAGCCCTGGTTGAATGGGGTCTGATGCCCTGTGGGATAGGTTTTCCATGGTGCTTGTAGCAGAAATAAATGCAGTGGCCTATCCATTTTGAAATGGTTTGCTTTGAAATAGCTTTCCCCTCTGTCCCTGCAGCAAATGCCACCAGCAGTTCAGATTTCTTTGAGGTTTAGTCCTGTCCAAGTAAAATCTAAGTTGTCTGTGCACATCTAAGGAGTGCAGTATCCGTTCCCCTTTGTCCTGTGGGTTAGGAAAGAAGGTAGGCAAATGAATGGACTGATTAAGAGCCACACTGGATACCACCTTGGGCATGAAGGAGGGATTGGTTCTGAGGGACACCTGCCTGCATGAAAGATGATGAAAGGCTCCACTGCCATAAGGGCCTGTAATTCAGATACCCTTCTTGCAGAAGTGATTGTTAAAAGGAAAGTTGTTTTCCAGGAAAGGAATTTTAAATCTGGAGTAACAGCTGGCTTGAAAGGAGGAAGAGTGAGTTTCTCCAAGACAAAGTTAAGGACTCGTGCTGGAGTTGGAGCTCTCCTGGGTGGCCTTAAATTTTTGGCCCCTCTGAGGAACTGCTTGAACAGTAAGTGAGAGAAGAGGGGAGGCTATGTGCTGTAACGAGTTGAAATGGCGAGGCATTAATTTTGATGGAGGAAAAGAACAAGCCCTTATGAAGCATCTCAGTCAAGTATTGTAGAATCTAAGGTAAATTGGGCACTGCTGCGCTCATCCCTTCAGATTGATTCCAGGCACAAAATCTTTTCCATTTTGCAGCATAAGACTTTCTAGTACTAGTCCTCCTTGCCTCTAAAATGATATCCATCACGGACTTACTGAGGCATGGTAAAGGAGAGATTAGGTAAATTAGCCAAGTTGCTAGGTTCAGGGTTTGCAGTGAGGGTGAAGAATCCGGTTCTCCTGCTGAGACAACAGAGGAGGAGTCTGAGACAAGTGCCATGAGGCCAAGCTTGACACACTGTGCAAGAGGGGGTACCAGTGTTGATGTGGCCAGGCTGGTGCAATTAAAATCGTCCTTGGCTTGTCCTGTTTGATCTTTAGTAGTACCTTGTAGAGCAGAGGCAGAGGAGGAAAGGCATAAACTGATAGTTTTTTTTCCAGCTGAAGGATAGAGCATCCACTTTCCAAGCTAGCTTGTGGGGAATCCTTGTGCAAAATTTGTCCAGTTGATGGTTCAGGGGGGGAGGAAAACAGGTCGATATCTGGGCTCCCCCACTTGCTTGTCAACATGTTGAAAAATCCTTGGTTCCAGTTTCCACTCCTGTGGGTCCATGAGGTTTCTGCTTAGTCATTCTGCCAGTGTATTCCGTTTTCCTGGCGGGAAATGAGCTTGTAGATTCACTTGGTAGCTCAAGGCTGTGTTCCACAATGCCATGGCTAGTCTGCAGAGGGGAGTAAGAATGTGTACCCCGTGCTTGTTTATGTACCACATGACAGTGGTGTTGTCCATCTTTACCATTAGTTATCCTGAAAGAATGTGGTCCTTGAAGGCTGTCAGAGCATTCTGTACAGCTAACATTTCCTTTTGATTTATGTGCAGGTGCATTTGACTTGGGTTCCATTTGCCCTGAATGCACTTCCCTGCCAGGTGAGCCCCCCCATGCATAGTCTGAGGCGTCTGTTATTAAGGTTTGGGCAGCAGGGGGTAATGTGAATGGTAGTCCCGTTTTGGTGGCAGGCCTCTGCCCACCAAAGGAACTCTAGGCATAGGTAAGGTATGATAGGAATCATTGCTTCTAGATCCTGAGAATGTTGACACCATAGGCTTTTGATATACCATTGTAGTTTCCTCACATGCAGCCTTGCATATGGAATTAGAAGAATACAGGAGGCCATGAACCCCAAGGCTTGCAGCATTTGCCTTGCAGATAAGCTGGGTTTTTGTGGCCACTTGTTTGAATAGGTTGTCAAATGAATCAGTTTCTCTGGCATGAGAAAAGCCATCTGGGAAGTTGTATTCAAGCTTGCTTCCAGGAATATAATTTGTTGACAGGGTACCAGGTGTGATTTCTTTTCGTTTATGGTGTACCCCAGACAAGTCAGCACCCTTTGAACAAAGGCCAGATGATTCAAAAGTATTTCCTGGCTTTCTGCCTGAATTAGACATCGTCCAGGTATGGGTATATTTGAATATTTCTTTGCCTGCAAAATGCAATGACTGGAGCTAGGCACTTTGTGAATACCCTGGGTGCAGTAGATAAGCCAAAGAGCAGTGCAGAGAACAGATGGTGCACGTAGCCTGCTTTGAAGCGTAGGTATCTTCTGCAAGACTCCCTGAAAGGAATGTATAGGTATGCTTCTTTTAAGTCTAGTGTTGCCAACCATGCATCTTTGCCTAGCATAGGAAGCAGCTGAAGAGTCAGCATTTTGAATTTTGGAATCACCAGAAAGGTGTTTAGGGCAAAAAAGTCCAGGATAGGATGCCATGAATTGTCTTTTCTGGGTACCAGGAAAAGACTCTAATAGAAACCTTGTCCCTTTAACTCTTCTGGTACCAACATAGCCCCCATGCTTAAGAGAGAACTTGATTTTGGGCCTCTGCCCACTGATCTGGGGGTAGTCTGGCCACCCGCTTGGTGTTGGTAACGTGTGGAAGTGAAATCTGTATCCTTGGGACACTATATTTAAAACCCATTTGTCCTGGGTAATGAGCTCCCAGTTTTTGGCCTGCAGACCAATCTTTCTGCCTAAAGGAGAATTCACAGTTGGGAAGTGCTTGGAAGTTTTACAAGCAAGTCATTGAGACAGTTTTCCATAGGGGGGAGTCTTACAACTCCCAGATTTGGGTGCGGAAATCCCCCACTGCTTAGTCTTGTGTGTCCCCTGGGACTGAAATCTGGAGTTTCTGCTGTGTCTGGGTTTGGCTTGAGAAGGCCTGGAAGGAGCTGGAAAAGACCAATTCTTAGACGGCCAACGCCTACTAAATCTAGGAGGCTGAACTTGTAAGAAATCTTTAACAGTTTGCATAGATTTAGCTTCATCTTCCATCTTTATAAGAACTTCCTCAGCTTTGTTGCCAAACAGGCGGTCCTGATTTAAGGGAGCATCCAACAGTTTAGCTTTAACATGATCAGGAAAAGATTGCTCCTTAAGCCAAGCATGCCTTCTCAGCACAGACCCAGTAACAGCAGCCCAGCAAGAGGCCTCTAATGAATCAAATCCACATTGCAAGGTACGTTTACCAAACTGTTCAGCAGAATGCATAAAATCCTGTAATTCTTTATTTTCAGCACAGTCAGGAATCAACATCATTTTCTGTTTAAGCAATCCAATAACATGTTGTTGATACTTTAACATATGAAACTGGCAGTTTAAAGCCCTAATGGCCAATGTTGCAGAAGTGTAAACCTTCTTACCCCATTTATCCAGCCCCCTGAAGTCTCTATCAGAAGGGGTAGGATTTTTAGCAGTAGAAGCCTTAATGCCTTAATGCCCTTGGGTCTCTGTGAAATAGTCTCTGGCAATAGGATTTTTAAAAAGAAACTTGTGTGAATCAAGAACCCTGTAATATCTGGCAGGTTTTCTGGGAGCAGGAGGCAAAGAATCAAAGGCCAAACTAGATTCCGAAAAGGAATCATCAATGTCGTCTAGTACAGGAGGTATAGCTAAAGGCCTATGCTGAGGAAGGAGTAAGAAATCCCCAAGCCTCTTTTTGAATCAGAAAAATTCTGGCTTTCCCAGTGGAAATGCTCCCTTAGAGTATGTAAGGTTTCACCAAAATAAAAATCCTCTGGAGGGGAAGCAGAGAGAATAGAGTCCTCTGCATCAGAATAGTCATAATAGGTAAGGGCAAATCCAGATCATCAGAGAATCAGAAAAAATCAGAATCCTGGTCAGAAGATTCATAAACAACTTCAGTCTTAGGTCTCTTATAGGTTGGCTTCCCCTGATTAAAGTTATAAGGTCTTCAGCCATTCTTGTTTGTTTTTTTAGGCATAGAGGCCTGAGCGTGTGGCCTGGGCATCAGTTTTGTAGGCATGGTTCGAGATTTAGGCCTAAATGAAGGAGGAGGCATTGGTTTAATATGAAAATCCGTAGGCCTGAATACACACCCTCAGAAGTCGGTGCCCATACAGCGGCTCCAGACCCATCCAAGGTAGAGACATCCGCAGGTTCCACAGTTGAAGCATCTCGTGGCATGCCAGACTCCGAATGGGTCTCAGTAGAGGCCTGCGATTCAGAAGTAGCGAGTATCAGGAGCTGTGAAAGCACCTTACTGAGTACCAACGAAGTGGCGACTGGCTTAGGAGAAGTGTCATTGGCAACTTTGGACCTAGGTGGCCTGTCTTTATCTTGGCGTTTTTTCGGAATCCTGGTAGTCGTATGGCTAACTGACATTTCTGGATAATTAAACAGAGAACCGAAATATTTAGAGGTGAAAATATACCGACGACGGATAGTGCGCTGATTAAATAAAGCACAAAATCGACAGCAAGGCACGTCGTAGTCAGGGCCCAGGGCAAGAAATACAGTACGAATGAAAATCTTTGTGAGGTATTTGCTTTCCACAAATAATGCAATTATTAACTTACTGACATCGGTAAGGAGCAAGAAAAAGTTTCCCCAACGGGGTACTTGGCTTTAGTTGAAGATTTTGGTTCTTAAACTCGAAAACGAAAATTTCAGGAGTCGGCCAACCAGCACTTGCGAACTGCTTCTGCTTCGGGCACCGCACGGCAAGAAAGACTGATGTAATGGCTGCATGTTTTATACCCCTGATGACCCAACGTCATGGAAGAAGGGACAGTATCTGACACAGGAGCCAAGACATTGTTAATCAGGCTGACTGAGGACTACTGCAAGCAGATAACCCAAATGTAATGACAGCAACAGTGAAACATGAAGAACATCAACCAGTTTTTAGCAGTATATCTTACAAGACTTTCTTCTTTATCTTTCTATCTTTGCACCGCGACCTGAGAGAGGTTCTTTGAGCCATCTACCAATTAATTTTCCAAAAGCTGGTACAGTGACTCTGATACCTTGCTCTTTGCTGCTGCAACTCTTCTGTTAGCCAAACAGATATTCCTTTTTAGCCCAGTCCCTCTTTTTATCTCCCACATTTTCCTACACTCCTCCTTTCTTCTGATTTGCTTCCTGGACTTCTGCATTCCACCAACAGCTTTCCTTAAGTACCTTATTTCCATACTTGGCTTGGTCGCATACCTGTTCTATATTCCTCACATGCTGTTTGGAGGTACTACATTTTTCTTCAACCCCACCTATTTTCTCCTGTTACAGGGTTCATAGTTTCATAGGATGTTACTAGGCTACTGACCTAAGGATCTTAAACATGTTAAATCCAAATAAAATACCAGATGAGAGATATCGTCTATGTCCAAGATTTTTCTAGCAAGGACTAACCATGTCCAGGACAGAAGCAGGGGAAATCCCTGGAAGAAATTTACATTTGCACTTAAACAGGGTCATGGAGGTGCTCTGATTGATACGGGTTGGAAACCTATTCCAGAGGAGTGGCAAACTCTATGAGATGTATCCGTCTCTCCAGCAGGTCCTGTTTATGGCACAGGCTAGATTGAGGTCCCTGGAACAGCTGACTAGTGCCATTTGACTTAATGGATGTGCAGCATTTCCACTAGATTTGGTCAGAGATAGTTCTGTAAGCCAGGCATAAGTCACCTCCAAGTAGTGTATATGCTACTGAGTACAGTGACAACGACTTCAGTCTGTCCATATAAGACATGTGTTGGAGACCCTAAATTTACTTAGTTAAAAATCTCTGAGGTCTCCCAAGTTGCTGCAGGTGTCTGTTACGGTACATACCAAAGGGAGCATTATATTCAATAATAGCCCTGATAAGAGACTAGTATAGGGGAGTTATAACCTCTTTCACTCCTGAGGCAATGCCTTTGCTAATCAGATGAGCGACACAGAATGCCTTCCTTACCACAGTAGACATACGGAGCTCAAAGTTGTGGTTATAGTCAACTTGTGTTCCCTGTTCTCACTGCTGAATTGGTACTTACGATTTTATTGTTTATTTTATAATCAGCAGGGACACTTTTTTTCTGAAGGGAATGATGATGCATTTTTTTAGCATTTAGTTTAAGACCATGGCTTTGGCACCAATCACTGGTCTGTGTAAGCCCCTTTTGAAGTATGCTGACATCATTAGGGGATTCAACGATAACACCTAATGTGCTGTCATCTGCAAACTTGGTTAGCCACAGCCCCTTTGTTTTGGCCTCCACTTATAAATATATGCCAAACAAGAGGTGGCCCTGCACTGACCCTTGGGGACCCCGCTGGTGACGAGTCTGCTGGCAGATGTAAAGTCTTCCATTCTGACTGAGTGTTGATCTGTGAGCCAGTTTGCAATCTAACAATATAGGGGTTGACATTCAACTGGGTTAGCTTGTCAAAGATGCCAGAATTTGGGATAATGTCAAAGGTCTTGGCCAAGTCAAGATAGGCTGTGTGCATGGCTTTGTCCTTGTCTAAGGCTCTGGTCACCTTCTCAAAGAAGTCCACCAGGTTTAGCAGGCATGAGCTGCCCTTCACAAAACTAAACTGGTATGGATCCAAGGTTTGGAGGTCACCTATATCCTTATTTATGAGGTCCATGATGATTTGTTCCATTGCTTTACAGAGGAGGTTGATTAAACTTATGGGTCTAAAATTACCTTGGTTTGTTGCCTAGCCACCCTTGTGAAGGGGAGAACGGTCATTTTCCATTTAGTGGCGACAAAGCCACTACTCAGGCTGTGGTTGAATAGAATGCCTAACTGAGTAGCTACCTCTTGTTTTAGAATATTAAGAACACAGCCCAGAACGCCATCTGGTCCCACAGAGGCTGTGTTCTTAGCCTTGGCGAGAGCATTGACGATTTGCTCTTTGGAGATGCAGGTAAGAGGACATGATGAAGACACGGTTTGTTTTATGCTTGGGGGGATGAGGGTGTGTGACATTTTCACCAAACCCGTCTGCTAGCAGGTCTGCAATTTCTGCAGGGTCAGTGTGTGTGATGTCATCCACAATTAGTAAAGCACACACCTGAGTCCTACATTTTAGGTTGCAGACGTAGGTGAAGAAAGCCTTATGGTTATCCTTGGCTATGATTGCTAAATTTTTCTCATAATTGCTCTTTGAGGATTTTATGAGTTGTCTTGCTTGCTTATTTAGGCTGAGAAGGGTGCTCTTCCATTTCTGAGATCTCACTTTTGTATTTTTAGACAGGAACTTCTTTTGCTTATTGTGCAATTTATTAATGCTAGATGTCCACCAGGATGGTTTGATTTTTTCTTGAGGATCTTGCCTTAATCCTTTCAGGCACGTCTATTTCTATACATTTGTGTAAATGTTTATACAGGACATCAGTGTATACTTTAGCATATATGTCAATGCCATCTGTGGAAAATGGAGCTTGGAAGTCGATTACATCTTATAGTTAAGCTTTGGTGACGTTTTTTAGCCTGACTTCTCCTTTGAGGCGTTCTGGTGTTACTGCTACTTCAAAAATGACTGATTTATTATCAGGTTTAACCAGTGCAGGCCTTAAACTTGAGCCGCTGCATCTAGCCCAAGGTGCTACTGCCCTGGCTACTTCCATGAACTCTTACGCATTCTCACCAGTCAACTCTCAGGTCTTCAGCCTCATCTTTGTTCACCTTAGAGCCTTCTCTGACCACTGTTTGCAGCAGATTGTGGCAACCAGTGGTTTATACTCTGAGCTGTTTCAATGGGGATGACTTTGAAAGCATTGATTCTACCCCAGTGCCCTTGACTTTACCTGGGAGGACATCTACCAGAGTTGCCACTCTTCTATGGATCATGTGAATATCTCTCCTGCTGGACCATGTGCTGGTTGCCATCAAGCCATTTGGGAGACAGAAGACTAGAATGGTCTCTTCTTTATGCCAGACCCATATGGACCCAGGCAATCCTCTTACCTGCTCGTTTTTTCCCCGATACGTGCACTCAGGTCAACACCAATTCAAGTTGTCCTGCTTTCCCTAGCATGTCGTCCAACTGCCATCTGAAGGCACTCTTTCCCTCATTACCATAACCTTGTTCTGGGGCACAGACACAGATTATGAATAGTGCCCCTATTCTTACACTACAGTCTGATTACCACGAGTCTGTCACCAGTTCTGGTGACCTCCTCCACAGTTTTCTGAAGTCTCTCCCTCACCACAATGCCTCAAACCATTTCTAGTTTGTCCTACTGAGTAGCAAACTGTTGATCCAAAGCAAAGTAGCTTTGCTGTTTCTTCATCTTGTCTCCTGAATACCTAGGATGTCCAGCCTCCTCCTTACCATCAAGTCACGCACTTCCAAGCTGCAAACTCTGTGAATCTACACAGAGTGTAGAAATTTCTAGCTCATGTTTGGTAGGTTGACTGGTGTTATATCTAGCTTTCACTCAACACAGCTATCCCAAGTAACACAAGTAACACAATCTGGGTAACCGGACATCGGCTGGCCAGTACCTTACTGAACCCAGGGCTGCTGGGCTTTATGGTAGTCACACACTGGCCAACAGGGTGCACACTCTCCTACCATGGGTCCTTGGTGTAGGCTGGAGAAGGCTGTGTCCTTCTCAAGTCACTAACCACTAGCAAATACCCATACTGATTTTTGGTGACATTAGTCAACAGAGAATCACCTTAAGCCAATTTTACACCATTGAGTGGCTAGCCCTGACATTGTGCACAGTGATCAGTGTTCTCCTATCATGAGGATACTATGCACCACAGTTGATGCCCAAAGGAATTTTTCTATACAACTTTTCACCCTACAGGCACCATCTAGAGTCTGTCCTGCTGCCCACAACTCCATTCTTTAGTGAGTGAGATGTGGAAACACTTGGCATTTTTGGAAGGTGGGTGGAACCCCACAGAAACACAGAGAAACCATTTAAAATGTACAAACACTGGACAGAGGTCAGGATCGAACCTTCTACCTTTTGCATGTCAGGTAAAGACCTTAACCATTATGGCAACTTCAAATAAGCTCCTTACTCAATTATGGTACAGAAAATACCTAGAGGGCCTATTTAAATAATTAAATAATCAGCAGATACAGTAGCAAGAGCTACAGTGCTAAAAGGATTTTGGCTGGATAAGAGAGTATCTGTAAATAATATTCATATTCCTCCAAAAACTGATCAGAAACAGACAATTATTTTCCTCAATGCATCCCTGGATGATAAGACTCGAATGTCAGATTATCCAAGTCTGACAGTTACAATGTGTCTGGGTCCTGCATCAGTAAGAGAAGAAAGGATATGAAGAGTTTCAGGAAAGTATTTGGTTACAAGATGTAACAGGGTACTTGTATTTTCTGTTATGCAAAATACCAGGTCCAAGATTGATAAGACATATGTAACACAGGATGATCATGCTTATATGGTAGATCACTTTACCACCTTACCTATAGTAATGTATGATCACTCAACACTGATGCTATGCATTACTTTAGCAAAGGAGGACAGGGAAGGTACAGTTGTCTTAAGTAAATGTACCATAACGGTAGATGTTTGAATAGATCACTGCTGCAGTACCCTAAATTTATGGAATGTATCTTGTCAAGCATCAGCCATCCATCCTGCTCCCAAAGTTTTAAAGTACCTTCCATGAGCCTGTGAAACTGTTAGAACTCGAGGATGCGCCAGTACAAATGTAGTAGTACAGGTGACAAAAATCAGGGCTTTTTTTTGCCTTAGAAACACTGAAGTCCAGAGCCCAGTTAAGAAAATATACCCACTTAACTCTTGCATTAGGATAAGAGGAAAAGCTAGGACCCCCACCTTGACATATAGAAGCAATGTGGAAGGGGGAGTGGTGTTTGTACAGCAACCATGATCTAATCGAACACCTACTGTTATGGTACATTTACTTACATGACTGTAGCTACTACTTTCCCCATCAGATCACTGTTGCCGAAGCCTAAGCTACACAAGGCAAATACTGAAGCTTAGAAAGAGAGGGAAGAGGAAGGATAAAAGTTTAGGAGCCTCTGGAGAACGGCTGCAGCAAACACTGCCCTGAGCCTAGAGAAAGCATCACAAAGATTGAAGAAAAGAATGTTGCCACTTCTAAATCATTTTAAATAGTCCACCACTTTCCAAAAAGCAGCAGAAGTAGCTACAGCCCTGGTAGAATGGGTTCTGATTTTGCATGAAAGTACCTTGCATGATATGAACAACTAAATTCATGTAACGTCCATTTGAAAATAGTCTGATAGACACTAATTGTCCCCTTTTCTCTCCTTCGTAAGAAATTAACAACTGATTAGAATTCTAGAAATGTTTTTTCCTGTCAGCGTCTATGGACATTTAGAGTATGTGAGCTTTCTCTCCCTTTTTTGGTTCTGACAAGAATACATGGAAAAATTGATCGCTCCAAAGTAAATTCTAAATCCCTTTTAAACATACAAGGAGGAATGGTTTTCAAAGAAACCCTGTCTTTATGAAAAATTAGATGGGGTCGAGTCGCCATAACAGCCAGCAATCAAGACACTTCTTACAGATGTCAGAGCAATAAACACTTTTTTCCCCCATGATGAACTTTATCCTGACCTGGTTCAAAAGGATAACATGGAAGATTCTCCAGTAAAAAGTTGAGATCAAATGGAGGAGCCACCTGTCTTCTAAGTGGATGAATGTGCGTCATTCCTTTGAGAAACTGTTCACTAAAGATGATGAAAAGGGGGATCCATAGGAACATAGGCACAACAGACAAAAAAATAATCTTAATGGAAAAGTAAGGAAGACCAGAGGATAACCACTCATAAAAATAATGGAGAACCAAAAGTTACAAACCAAGAGAGATTGTTTTTACACTTAGCTATACATAATTTTCTAGTAAACAGTTTTTTTAGCGTCCTTTAATATCTGATGCATGTCTTCAGAGAAAAGGTACCTAAAATTTATCAGATCATCATCATCCAGGCTGTAAAATGAATATCTTCGAGGTTGGGATGGATCAGAGAGCCCCTGCCTTGTGCAGCTAGATCCTTTGAGGAAGACTGTGGTAATTGCCCTTGGTCATTTTCAAAAGAAGGGCAAAAGTACAGTTGTGTAAGTGAAACCAACCAAAGCAGTAAAGATCATAAATCAGTGTTGCAGTAGCCCAAGTTATATGGTATGGTTCCTACCCCAGTCCAACCAGCCAGCTTCCAAAAACTAAGGGCATTTTCCATGCCCAAGACAGTTTCAGTGTGAAAAGCTTTGGAGCATTTTTTGTCTAGGAGACGGGCATGAGACATGAAGCACAACATTAGGAAATAAGCCAAACAGTAATGATTTACAAAAATGGGAGGACAAATCCACACCTTGGCAACACCAAAAAATACAAGCAAGAAAAAAGGGGGCTGGAGGGGGGTGGGGACTACTAAAACAGTTATCTGGTAGAATATCTCAAGATGTCCTTCGATTCCCATGTTGCTCCCACACACACATTCATTTTGTTTAGCAAATGGCAGTCACCGTTTGCACTGTAGAATTTGAAAGCAGTATCAGTAGCATAATTGCCTTTGGTGCAGAAGGCTGTGGATTTTACTCCCACACCATGCAGATAAAATGCTGGTATTGCAGTCCCCTTTTGATTGCTGATTATTTGGTGCATTTTAAGGGGGATAGGGGTTCTTTACTCCTGAATGTGTGTTCTCCACTGTATGAGATGCCTAGTAACTTTGAACTTGTCAGTGTGTCAGTCATTCCCTACTGCAATATTACCAGCTTACTAATTTTTTTAAATGTAACATAGGGAATTAATTCGAGGGCAGATGACACATGAATTTGTAGATGAAACGCTGAAATGTAAAGTTGTTTGTTAGCAGCAACTTCTTCATTAGTTACAGATATCTTTAATGTGGAATTATTCGGATGACTTCTGCAGAGATTGTGCTTATTGACTGATATTGGTGGATTATGGCAATGTCTTGAGAGCCTATTTTTAATTGAAATGTTCTGAAATGGGTAGTTTTGTCATTATCAGCTCATTCATACATTTTGCTTCATTGCTTACCCAAAGAATGTTCAAAACTACAAATTCAAAATGCATTCTAAGTGGTGCTGTATTATGCAAGGAATATAATTTAATACAATCAGGAAGGTGAATCAAAGAACACATACATGTATGCATGACCCTAAAAATGTGTGCAAGGAGCCTACGGATTGAAAATGGCCCAAAAGCAAACAAACAATCCTCCACTGACCAAATGAATTTTCTTTGAATGTGGGTTTTAATGCCATTTCAATTAATGCGAGTTTCTAGGGCAGAGAAGCTTACTGCTCATGCCAAGTCTGTTTTCACTGCGAGACTGTACTATTTGCTTAGCAAATGGTTATTAGTGTTTGTGCTATTTTATTTCACTATCAGTAATCACTGTAGAAGTAAATAAAGCAGCATGCACACTGGCAGGTTTGAACAGTGTTTATGGACTCTGGGGAGAAATAGCCAAGTAATGGAACACTGGAATGGCTGGGGAGGGGCTGCTCTGAGGATGGGGGTGATCTACTACTCTGCCTAGGGCCCCATTTGACCTTGATCTGGCTCTGTTCATGTACATGTGGAGAATTTTTGACATGAAAAGCTGTCAACTCTAGGATACCTGGATAATACCTTCCACGTGGGACAGAAAGAAGGGTTCTGGATGCTTTCACATGTAGAGATCTCTCCACAAGAAAAGAGCTCACAAGAGGGGAGCCAAACTTGCCAGGGCCAAAAAATATTAGAATGACTCTGGCCTTCTACAGACATGCTTTTCTGAATAAACTTGGGTAGCAAAAGAAAGGGCAAATATAGGAGACCTGGGGGCCACCTCTGAATCACAGATCCCTTGGAGCATTTCATCAACAGAGTATCAGAAAAATAAGCTGCTGCATTTGGCATTAGTATGGGAATATAAACAGGCAAAAGACTGACTTCTCAGTCAGTGTGTGTGTCCACGCAACTGCTGAAGTAGGGAACCACTCTTTTGCCATCAGAAGGAGATAACCAAACCTGCTCAACATGCATCGGACCTCCCAAACAATATGGGCAAATAGCATGGCCCACTCACAAACTTTTATGACTTCTTAGAATGTTAAAGGGGGGTAAGCAAGAGTACAACCCTCTTATGTACTTCACAAACACCGTTTGCCTGTGTGTATTGCAATGGCAACTAATGCAAGAATGTTCTGAAGGACTTGCAAGGTTAAAAGAATTGCTTCATCTCCAGCATGCTTAAGTGCAAGTATGTCTTTACTGACAGCAACTCATCTCAAACTTTTTTGCCTTGACAATGTTCCCCATATCCCATGTACAACACATTTATGATTTCTGTTGCCAAGGGAACTAGAAAGCAAAGTCTGCTGGAGAACCAGAGCACAAAGACACCATTAAATATATGGCTTGCACACTTATGAACTTCTGATCCAATTTGACAACAAAAAGGAAGGATAATTTCAATGACCTTACAAATCATCGTAAAATTATTTGACATTTGTTTAACAAGAAAGTCTGACTGGGCTGTTGTCCATTTTCAGCAAAGGACCAGGAAGAAAAGCTCCTAACACTGTGCTAGGCAGAGAAATAAACAGAATAGTGTAGGAATAAAAAACTTTGGTATGTAACTTAACTACGAGTTAACTATTGCAGTATAAACACAATATAGGAAAAAAGCATACATAGCATAGTACTATTTTGATATGTACAGTAGCCATATGATGTGTTAAGATTATAGATAAAGTCAGATCTGATGGGGAAAATAAAGTTGAAGGAAGTCAAGAGAATGAGTGACAAAGCTGTTCAATAAGGAAACAGTGAAAAGTGAAGAGGGAGAGAGGGTAGAATGGATTCATGACAGGAGGAGGGATTACAATGCAAAATGGCTCACAGGAATGACACTTGAGAAAAATACAGCTACTAGCCAGTGAGATGGAAGAATCCTTTCCTGAGGAACAGTCACTTCGCAATTCAGCATGTCAATGTGACAATTCCATTGCGACTTCATGGTGCTTACCATGATGCCCAAAGGCCGGAATAGACTAAAAGTGAGGACTTTCTCACTATTACTATTTTCAGGTAGGGGATGCAAGAAGCCAGCCATCTAGACAGGCAAAACATTTTGCCCCCCTTAAGTTTTGGGTGTGCTGCTACAACATTCATACACTTCTTAAATACCTTGGGGGCTGAGGTGAGACCAAACAGCAGGGCTCAAAATTTAAAGTAGCTACAGAGAAGTATAAAAAAACCCAGTACATATGCAGGTGGACAAGCTCTCATTCCTTGAGCATCTGGCACTTGAACCTCAAGATGACAAAGATCAAACGCTGATGACTTTTACACAGGAAATCACTGTTGATGCAGTTTCTATTTGTGCACTGACCGGGATTGTTTTGTTTTGAAAGTTTTCTTCTTTTTGTAACATTTATGTAACCATGGAGTTGGTATATTTAGGTTTGGGGGGACGTCTGTCCCTCCAGCAAAAATGTTTACAGTTGCGCGTTTTCAGCTGTGTAGTGTACTTTTGTAGGTCATCAATATATTGTGTTTCAACCTTTCATAAGGATACTGTTAAAACCTCCTTGGCTATCTTGACATGCAAGTAGGCATTTGGAAAATAAATCAAGCCCAACCAACTGCCATTGGCAAAGATGAATCAAGAGCAGCTTGCATTTAAAGCCTATTTAAATATTTCAAGTTGCACTTATGTAGTGATATTTTTTGTACTTCTCTGGTTTTGTCCATGGTTAAGCGAAAAAAGTTAACTGTTTGCATTTTTTTTAGTTTGCTATGGGGCTTTGTCTTGTAGCTTAATTTGGAGCTTTTTTGAAGACTTTGTATTACTGCAAAATGTTAGCATTGTTTACACATTATATTGTATTTCTAAAAGTACAATTACCTCATTTACTCACTCATTACCATGTTATCGATAAATCTGTACAGTCTGCTGCCTTCATATTTGGTATGTCTGCAGTAGTGGCAGTATTGTGAAGTCTGCTCCAGGATTTGTGCTGCAGTACTTTTTATAGCTATATACACCTGCTTAAAGCTGCATTCCATTAATCTGATGCCTTGGGCTGTGGTAGGACCACAGTAGTGGCAGTACCGTGAATTCTGCCACAGGATTTGTGCTTCATTACTTATCATGGCTGTATATACTTAAGAGTTGCATTCCAGTGCCTCTTTACCTTGTTACTTTTTCCCTTGTTTTTTAAGTCTGTCCCAACCCCCCTCAGACATTAAGCTAAATGTTTCTGAAATTCTAACCACAGCCAACCCTTCTCTTGTTGTGGTCTTGAAAGGCTCTCTCTCTGGCTTCCACCCCTTATGGCAATCTCATTGCTATTGTCAGTTGCGTAACCTAGTTAAGTATTTTCCCACCCACTGTATTCCATACATCCATAATACTAGGTACCCACCTCGCAAACCAGTATTACTCTGAGAAAAACTCCTTTAGTCCAAATTGTCTCCAGTACATTAAAGAGCACCACTATCAAATCTTAGCACAATCTAACCTAGTCTAGTGCCAAACCTCATGACTACCAAAGGAGACCTCCATATAACCCAATTCACAACCTGCAATAGTCCACCCAAATACAGGTCTGTATAACATGGCTATGCAATTTTCAAAAGTCTCTGTAGTCAGGTTGGTAGACATGGGTTCCCCGAGACAATGTAGCAATTGTCATGTTCACAGACAACCATTTAATCCTTAAAGAAACAAGCACAGTATGAGAGATTAACATACAAAATTTCATTGGAGGCAAGAATCTCGAATGCAAGCAAGGTTGCCAAAAACACAAACATTACATCCACCACACACACAGATTAACTTATGCTGTGCCACTAAAAAACAATCTCCCCAAACCTCAAAGACCTCTTAAGCCTATAGACGGTAACACCTATCCTCGGCCATCTCTAAAGCACTCACCAAAAGCAAAACTAAATATCACACATACACTTACAACCAGTGGAGCCCCAAGAGCAAAGCCCATAAGGCAAGCCAACACATTACCCAGGACTCTTGTCACAAGAGACTCCATTCTACAACACTCAAATGTCCCAGTCACCAGCCTGAACAAGAAAATAACGGTTAGCTGCTTAACTGAAGCCAAGATTCACCAAGGTATGCATGCACTCAAGTCACTACACCACAGGTGAACTGAAATATATTTCCCTGCACTACATGAAGAGAGACATTGCTGATCTATCTGAATGTGTGTCTCAGGCAGGTATGTGCCTTGCACTGAGTGGCATTCTACCCTCACCAAGGACAATGCCACAGTTTGAACAAAAGAAGACAGACTTCAATAATTGGCTTAGTTTCTGGTGTCTTTCCAGGGGTATTCAATATTTGTCAGCATGGGAGGACGCGGTTAAGCAAACCGCATTGCTTTGCAAAGGATGGTCTGCACCTGTCTTACCTAGGCTTCAGAATATTGGCTAAAACTTTATCCAACCCTTTAGAGCCATTTTAGGCAATGCCAAATTGCAAACCTACTGACAGAGCAAACAAGTCTCAAAGAAACTTCAAAGTGTTACTGCATAACAGCTAGGAGCGTAAACAAAAACTCCACACCTTACAAGCTGTCCTCACTCTGGAGAATATAGGCATCTGTGCCGTTACAGAGACATAAGCTTAAATCCACAGAAAATACTCTAGCAGATAGGAGCTCTCTAAACTAGTCAGGAAACTAAGAGGACTAATTAAGTCCAACAAGGACAATTACAAGGTCAAGATAGCCTCACAGGTTGAAGACAACCACAACGCCTTCTACAGATATGTCCGAAACTTCAAAGGCAGAACACACCAGTGTGTTGAACTAGGGGCCAGTCATGCCACCCTCACTGGGCAGACTGACACAGCGAATTTGCTGGCTTACAAATTCAGCTAAAACTTCCCTCCTGCCTCCATCCATGAAATACCTACTACCATAATACCCCCAAACAGGGAACAGGTCCTGGTGGCGATCATTAAGGCCAAAAACACTGCCTCAGTGGGCTCTGAAAATATCCTGGGATGCCTCCTGCATAGCTTGAAACACAGCCTATCAAGACTACTTCAGTCACTTTTCAACTATAGCCTCAAAAAAAGGCTTTGTGCCACAAGAATGGAGGACTGCAATGGTTATCTAACTTTAAAAGTGTGGACCTTCAACCAGTCCAAGAAACTACAGACCTATTAGTCTGGCTAGTCTAATATGCAAAGCTGTGGAAAGAATTACCTTGGAAATGAACACACACGCAGGCAACCTTCAGATACTGGACCCAACTCAGTTTGGCTTTGTCAATGAAAGTCATGCCTACTAAACCTGACAGACTTCCTTGAGATCATTAAAGCAATCGATAAGGGAAAAATGGTGCATACCACCTACATGAACTTGGCTAAGGTGTTTGGTTTTGGAAATTTTGTATGTCAACAAGAGAGGTGGGGATTTTAGGAATAAAACTGAAGCTATGGAACAAAAATGGATACTCCGCTTTCAAGCCGATAAGCCACCAGGCTTGAATAAGTAAGGTTTAATTGAAACCTTTTTTTGAGAGCTAGAGCTCTCAAACATTGAAACAAGTTTTGTTGCTGTAGCCATTGGCTTGGTTTAATGGTTATGTTTTTACACATTTTCATGTATAGACATATTTAAATATTTGTATATAGTAATAAGTAATACCTTGTATAGAAAGTTTTTTATGCATATTTCCTATACATGCAGTCTTCTTTTATGGTTGGTTTCCTAGTAAAGGATGTCTTTTAGGAATGTATTTTTATAAATGTATTTATGTTATATGATTGTTCTATTTACATGGGAATTTTTGTATGTTTTAGTATCTAGGTAGGTTTTACAGAGGTACCAATGTGGATTGGGCTACTTTTGATTCTGTGTGTGCAAAGTCACACTTCACTGGCTCATTAGCATTTGAAAAACTATTTAACTGCAATGTATTGTTTTATTTTATATGGTCTGAAGAAACAGAGATTACCCGTGAAAGTGCTTACCTATTCTGAATTAAAGTGTGCTGTGTGGAACCATTGTGCCTTTTTATTCAATCCCTAAAGTCCAACAGCTCACTACACTCCCACAAAATGGGTTTCCAGCCACCTCGTTTTTCTTGCCTGTCACACCTCTAACACTTGCTATTCATGCGAGGAAAAATTCTTCGGAGTCCACTTGGGGTATAAAAGTACCTATGTAAACACTTGCAGGCAAAGATCATAAATCTTCTGGACTTTATTGCATATTTGGGAGATACACATATACCCCCCCATTGCCTCCTTGTGAATTGCTTATCCAATCTCTCTTCCCACCCCTTTCTAAGCTCCTCTGATTGATTCTTATAATTATCATGCAACATTTTATATGCTTTACTAATTATTCCTTTTTTAATGGCGGCTTCTGTTCTAGATTCTATTAAAAACTCTACCAGTGCTGGTCTTTAATTTCGCACCCCCCTATTTCTTTCTCTCTGCCTACATTCTGATATCAATCCTTAACAGGGAAGGCAATCTCTAATCTGCAATCCAAATACATTCTTGGTCTCTTCCCATTCTAGTGCCTTTCCCTTTCTAATTATTTGCTCCCAGTACCTTGGTTCCTTTGCCAGTTTTCTCCAATTCCAGCCCCATCTTGCCTATTATCTGTATCCTTAATCAAAGTCATTCCTATCGGAAGAATGTCTTTTCTCCATTCTCATGCTGCTTTAGTTCTTAGAATACTCCCTACTATTTTATGAATAAAATATTCTGATTTTTGTTCGCCTTAAGAGTCTGCATCCAAAATCCCAATCTCTCCTTATTTCTTGAGCTTCCCCCTGTATCATCATTCTTTTCCACTTTGAATTATAGTTTTCTGCTTGTGATATGTACAAGAGACTTAACTGTGTTGCTCTAAAATACCCACTCAAATTGGGTAATCCTAGTCCGCCTTGTTCTATTGGAAGAACTAGCTTATCCCAATTGACCCTTGCTGTCTTCTCTTCCCAGATAAAAACCTTTTTAATTGCTACACACAGCTTCTCCTCTGGTTGATAAAAAATATGCCTGACCTGTGTACAAGACTAAAGGGACTAAAAACATTTTAATTGCTTGCATCTTAGTCTCCATAAAACAAAGCTTCCAGTTTTCTCAATTTATGTATTATCTTTTGTTTGGTCTCTTCCCACATATCCTTAGCTGCCACAACAGAGCCATTTCTAATCCATACTCCTAAATACTTCATTTTATCATGTCCCCATAAATATGGATATTGTTGGACCAATTTGTGTGTGGGTGCATAATTCTATTCTACTGACTTTGTTTTAGCTTCATTAATTTTGTATCAAGAGAAGACCTGAAACTATCTTAAAAGGTTCCACAACACTGTAATGTCCCTTTCTGGTTTTGTCATGTATAAAATAATATCTGCAAATAGAGCTAGCTTTTCCTGCCTACCATACCAATTATATCCTTGCCTGAATTTCTAAGTTCCTTATTTTCTTTGCCAATAGTTCTAAATATAATGCAAACAAAGGGGAAAGTGGACAATCCTGCCTGGTTTCTTTACTTAACCAGAAGTTATCAGACAGGACACCACCCACTTTAATTTTTACCTCCAATCCCTAATCTCAACCTTATAACTAGATCAGGGAAAACAAATCCTTGCATTGCCCTGCTCATGAAGTCCCAATCAACTCTGTCAAATGCTTTCTCTCCATCAAGACCCACCAACAACAGTGGCATTTTCTTACATTCTGCTTCCCTCTGGATCATCAATATTCTGTTAATATTGTCAAAATGTTTGTCTCCCCTCCACAAAACCACACTGATTCATATCTATCAATTTTGGTATCACTTTTGCCATTCTTTTAGATACACCATAGACAAACACTTTATAATCATGGTTTAGTATTGAAATGGGCCTGTATGAAGCTGGATCTGATGGATCTTTACTCTCTTTAGGCATTATTGTTACCACCACCTTCTTCCAGGATGCTAGTACTTCTCTTAAAATATGGTTAAACAAAATCTTCCATATCTTTATCACTTTTTTACCCTCCTAGCTTCCAAATTTCCACAGGAATACCATCTATTCCTGGGGACTTTCCTGTATATTGGTTATACATAGCCATTTTTATCTCATCTCCTCCTATTCTGTTAGTAATTGAGCTTCATCTACCTCCAACCTTACTATATTTAACTCTTCCATAAAGATTTCCACTTGTACCTTCTTGATTTCCATATTTCTCTGGATTTTACAAACTTACAGAAATTTTTCGAAATATTTCTAATACTTCTACAGGGTCTCTTATCTTCCTTGTTATACACTTCCTAAGCTTGGTGATGGTGCTTTTCACTTTCTGTTGCCCGAGTCGTGCTAAGTTTTTGTGCTCTACAATTATCAAAAAACAGGTGCTTAACAGAAATCTTTCTAAACTCGTGCATGTTATCGAGGTAATCCCTTATTTTCTGTTTAGCATTCTGCAGTTGTTCCTTTTCTTGATCTGAGAGATTCTGCCTATTTTACAATAGTTTAACATTTGTCAGTCCTTCTAAATTCTTGTTGCGTCTTAACCATATCTCCCCTTCCTTTATTTATACCCTAGTTTTAAACTCCACTTTAATTTTATCCCATTCCCCAGCTATATTTCCAGAAGAAATGTCTATCTTCTCTAGTAGCTCCTGGATTAATTCCAAAACCCATTCCTTAAATTCCTTTCTTTTCAGCCGATAGGTGGGAAAGCACCAGACTCATTTTTATTTCATTACCTTGAATTTTTATTTTAATTTTTGGCACATGATTAGAAATAGTTATTGGGTGTGTTTCAAGACCTTCAATTAAATGCAGATGTTCTTGTGAGATATAAATTATATCGAGCCTAGCCCAGTTTTTGCATCTTGGAGAATATGTAAATTCATTTCAAACTCCTAGCATTGAATTCACATCTTCCATGCCAAATATTTTCATACATTTCTTCAAAAATTACCCTCCTTTGTTATATTTTCCCTTCTAGGCCCCCGGACACATAGTCACTGTTGCAAACCAAATTCTAGTCTCCATCTGTAAGTGATACTCCTTGCTGAAAGGGGATTATTTCTCCCAGAAATTTCTTAAGCTCCATTACAGCAGTTTTAGGTGGATGTAATCCTCCTCCCTTCCCAGTAGCCCCTTTGTACTACACATCATCCATTACCTTTTTTTCCTTCTTCTATCACTACTGGCGCTCCTCTTGCAATTAAAGTACTCCTCTTTTCCTTTGCCCCTGATGTTCCAGTGAATAAACATCCTTAAAACTTTTCTTTATCAAATTCACATGTTAAGTTCTTTCCAGGTCTGTTATTTTCACTTTTTTAAATATAGTTCACTACTCTTTTTTTATATTTATCTGTAAGACCATTCAAATTGAAAAACATTACATAAAGCATCATTTTCTTACATAGTTATTACCACCTTTTATGTATAACTGAATTTTTGTTGAATGTCTAGTTCCAACTTTTACGTCACATGCATATACTGTTTGACAGGCTGATCTTTTATACAGCTGTTTCTTGTCATATTCATTTAAGCCTATGCCACATCTTACATAACTTTTTGTTTTTTTGAAATCCCTCAAACAGAACAAGCCCCCCCAACCCCCTAAAGCCTATTAACTTAACACACAAAACTATGTACATCTTCTAATATTGAAGTTTTTACCTTTTAATAAGAACAAAAGTTCTAAGTTGATAGCCACACAGACAGGCTAGAGTTAACCAAAAAGAAAAGTTAGTCATGGTTTATTAGGAAGTGGCATTTGATTTTGTCAATCTTTATAATTCTCCCAGCTCAGAAAACACTTTAATGCTTTCAGTAAACACTTTCTCCAAGCCCCTTCTCTATCAAATTGTCTTCTAGCGACATGCAAACCAGACAAACTGCTAAGGGTACCTTGTTTACCAGAAAAAAAGTCATATAATATTCAATATTATTTTTCAATTATATGCTTTGTAATAAACTTGTTACTGGATAATGTCTAGGGTCTTAACCCAGTCATTTCCCTATGTAAGCATAGGAAAACACATTGATTTTTCTTTAGTCATACTCTCTTACCCAGACACCCCCCCCTTTTTACATTGCAGTGCCTACATTTCTTAAAACTGAACAAGAAAGATAGAAGAGAAAAAAAAAGATGGGGGGGGGGCACCTGTTTATTTGAATCTCCACTGCATTTAAAAAACTGAGAAAAGATGAAACCAATTAGACTTGAAGAAAAGTTATCTTTAAAGCCTTCTCAGCTGGGATAACCCCTGCTGCTTTCAGAGAACATTGTGTCCTAACCAATTTCTCTTTTCTTTCTTCCTTTTCCGTCAGCAGACCCCCTTCCACCAGACTATCTCCAGTTTCTCTTTATCAGATTGGCTCCATGGAGACATGAGAACCAGATCGCCAGTTTCTCTTCAGACAGCTACCATGTAAACCTGAATACCAGCTGGAGAACTGCTACTAAGTATACATGCATTTGTTAGAAAAGAAAAGCCTCATAATATTCAATATTCTATTTCATTAATAGTGGATATAAAAAGAGTACACACCCCTGTTAAAATGCCAGGTTTTTGTGATATAAAAAAAATGAAACCACAATAAATCATTTCAAAACGTTTACCACCTTAATGTGACATATAACCTGTACAATTCAATTGAAAAAAGAAACAAATCTTTTAGGGGGAAAATATAAAAAAATTAAAAAAACTGATTGCATAAGTGTGCACACCCCTAAACTAATACTTTGTTAAAGCACCCTTTGATTTAATTACACCATTCAGTCATCTTGGATAAAAGTATCAGCATGGCACATCTTGACTCTGTAATACTTACTTCCTTGCAAAAGTGCTCCAAATCTGTCAAATTGCAAGGACATCTCTTGTACACAACCCTCTCTTCAAGTCACCCCACAGATTTTCTATTGGATTTAGGTCTGGGCTCTGTCTGGGCAATTCCAAAACTAATTTTCTTCTGGTGAAGCCATTCCTTTGTTGATTTGGATGTTTGCTTGGGGTCATTGTAGTGTTGAAAGATGAAAAATTCCTCTTCAGCTTTCTTGCAGATGCCTGAAGGTTTTGCACCAACAGTGACTGGTATTTGGAACTGCTGATAATTCCCTCCACCTTGACTAAATCCCCAGTTCCAGCTGAAGAAAAGCAACCCCAAAACATGATACTCCCACCACCATTCTTCACTATGGGGATGGTTTTCTTTTGGTGATGAAGCCATTCTTTTGTTGATTTGGATGTGTGCTTGGGGTCATTGTCGTGCTGAAAGGTGAAATTCCTATTCAGCTTTCTAGCAGATGCCTGAAGGTTTTGCACCAACAGTGACTGGTATTTGGAACTGTTGATAATTCTCTCCACCTTGACTAAACCCCCAGATCCAGCTGAAGAAAAGCAACCACAAAACATGATACTACCACCACCATGCTTCACCGTGGGGATGGTTTCCTTTTGGTGATGTGAAGTGTTGTTTTTGTGCCAAACGTACCTTTTGGAATTGTGGCCAAAAGGTTCAACCTTAGACTCATCAGACCATAACACATTTTCCCACATGCTTTTGGGAGACTCTATGTATTGTTTTGCAAATTTTAGCCGGGCCTGGATGTTTTTGTGTGCAAGAAAAGGCTTCCGTCTTGCAACCATATCCCACAGTCCAGACATATGGAGAATACAGGAGATTGTTGTCACACGGAGTACACAACCCAGTACTTGCCAGAAATTCCTGCAGCTCCTTCAGTGTTGCTGAAGGTCTCTTGGCAGCCTCTCTGACCAGTTTTCATCTTGTCTTTTCATCACTTTCGGAGGAATATCCAATTTTCTCCACTTTTTGATGACTGTCTTCACTGTGTTCCATGGTACATCCAATGCTGTGGAAATTTTTTTGTACTCTTCTCCTGACTGATACTTTTCAACAATGAGATCCCGTTGATGCTTTGTAATCTCTCTGCGAACCATGACTTTTGAGTGGCAGGCAACTGAGAAAATGTCAGGAAAGCCTTACTAGGACAGCTGAACTTTATTTGGGTTAATCAGAGTCTCCTTAACTGATGGCAAATGTGTACCCAAGAAGACTGAATGCTGTAATTAAATCAAAAGGTGCTTCAACAAAGTATTAGTTTAAGGGTGTGCACACTTATGTTACCAGCTTATTGTACATTTATTTTTTATATTTTTTCCCCCTCACAGATTTGTTTATTTTTCAACTGAATTGTACAGGTTTGTAGGTCACATTAAAGGTGGTAAAAGTTCTGAAATGATTTATTGTGGTCTCATTTTTTTTTATATCACAAAAACCAAGCATTTTAACACGGGTGTGTACACTTTTTATATACATTGTACTTGCTCTCTCTTAAAACTAATCAAAGGTCTTTAGTCATTTCCCCATGCAAGAATGAAAAACACACATTAATTTGCACTGCACTGCCTATATCTCTCAAAACTGTACAAGGAGAGAGAGAAAAGGAGAGAAAGAAAAACAGCAGCACATTTACAATCCCCATTATATGTACAAACAGTGTGCAAAGAAAACCATACATCACAAATGCAGTACTATTAAGAAAAGAAAATGATTTCTTTACTTACAGTTAGCTTTCTCTCCTCTCTTTCCCTTACCAAAGCTTTTTTCCGCACATTAATGACATGAAGTAGGGCATATACTTTACAGTCCCCCACAAATCCAAGAAATTTTGTCAAAGTCCAATATTAACAGATTTTCTTGTTCTGTCATATTTCACAAACATAATTATTGCATTGTAACCCCACACTGAGTCACTGGTTATTACTGTTCTTCTCGATTGCCCAAATTCTGTCTCTGCTTCATTTCCAACATACCCTCAGATCTTCTAGTCAACTCTCGCACTCCCTTCCTTCTCTCCAACATTTTCCATTGAAATAATGAAAAAGGTTTCACAGGTACAGTCTCTCTGTGGTCCTCTTTACCAGAAGAACAAGCAGCAGAATCTCTCCATCTCACAGCTCACCTTTTGTTGGGACAAACTTTTGTATTTCCTCCTTAGCATGCACTTCAGAAAAAAATTACTTTGTCCCTCCAGGGAAGAATATCTTAAAGACAGCTAGATACAGCCATTTGAATCTCACACCTGCATCTCAACATTCCCTGAATAGTGGAATGAATTTACTCTTCTGCCTGGTGAACAATGAGTAATCCTTCTCCACAAACACACTGCTGTCTACCACTTCTAGTATTTTGTCCTGCTGCCACAGTTTTGCCAGAAATCAATTTGTTCTGCAGGTAGGATTGCATCTTTACCATTAAATGTCTAGGTTGTTTTCTTATAGTTGGGTTTGAAGAATACACACGATGTGCACTTCCAACTAAACTCCTGCTGTGGAATACCAGTCTAGTTGCTGTTTAACTGTATTTTCATACTGCGAGTTCTACTCTTGACTATAAGTGATTAATCTGTGCTTCATTGTAAGTTTTTAACCTTAAAATTGAATAGAATAGTCTATATACAGGTTTGCTGCATCCAGAGCTTCGGCTGCACAGCTTTTAACCCTTTCCGAGGCATTCCAGCTACAAACTTTCCCTTAGTAGCACTTGTGTTATCATCTAGTACTACTATTCTCAGACCTTCCTCCCTTTACCCTCTTAGCTATTTCAGTTTCTGACAAAAATGGATGGACAATTTCCTACATTTTTTCCTGCCAGTCTGGCTGATATGGCAGGTTGAGACAGTGTAGCCTCATGTACACAGACAACCCTCTACCACTACCACCACCTA
Organism: Protopterus annectens; assembly: GCF_019279795.1. Taxonomy (NCBI): domain Eukaryota; kingdom Metazoa; phylum Chordata; order Ceratodontiformes; family Protopteridae; genus Protopterus; species Protopterus annectens. Next base: position 1,527,665,399 of record NC_056731.1, read on the forward strand.
GGAACACAATTTGTGAGAGATGCAATTACATCAAGCACCTAGTGTCATTGCTCTCTCCACCATAAGCCAGTATATCTGGAATGGAGAAGTTTGGCAACACGACCACCACATGACCACCACACCTCAAGCACCACCCACACCAACACAACACACCTGCACATATGCGGAGGTCCTCAACAAAAGCATACCGAAACAAGAGAGACCTTTGAGGCATAAATGCAAGCAAACTCCACTGCCCACCACACCACACACAGTCCAAACACCTGTGTGTCTCAGTCACTAAGGCCTAAACATAAACCCAACATATTAGTCATAAGAGACTCCATTGAGAGTCACAGATGTGTCCCTCACCAAGCTGGATAAAGAGAAAGTCACGGTTAGTTGTTTGTCGGGTGCCAGAATTCACTATATCAACCATGCACTCAAGTCTCTTAACAGGTACTGTTATAACTCTGTCATAGTCCATGTTGGAGTGAATGACTGAGACGTACCTCACTGGAGTGTATGAAGAGAGACAGGATTGAGCTCGGTGAATGCGTGTCCCAGGCAGGTATGTTCCTAGCCTTAAGTAGCGCTCTACCGGCACCCAGAATGATGTCTCAATACAAACAGAAAATGACCGACTTTAACAATTAGCTTAGTTTCTGGTGTCATTCCAAGGGGATCCAGTACCTGACAGCCTGGGATGACATGATTGACAAGCTTCGATGCTTTGCCAGAGATGGCCTGCATCTATCCCCCTTGGGCTTCAGACTCCTGGCAAATGCTCTTGCCTTCCATATGGTGCCAATTTTAGGCAATAACAGGAGGTCAAAACTACCAACATGAAAATTTCATCAAAACATAAATTAAAGGTAATGCTGCTAAATGCTAGGAGTGTAAACATGAAACTGCACTCAGTGCAAGCATTCTTAACCCTGGAAGAAGCTGACATTGTGCAGTCAGAGAAACCTGGTTCAAAGATGCAGAGAGCACCCCAGCCATACCAGGTTACACATCCTATCAGTCATACAGATCCCAAACCATGGAGAGCACAACAAAAGGAGGTGGAGATGCAATATATATATATATATATATATATATATATATATATATATATATATAAAAAAGACATACACGCATCTATGCTGGAGAAACAGTATGATGCACAGAAAATACTCCAGGTGCAGTTAACAATTGACAAGACTCATTCAAATCATAGCTAGTTACAGGCCCCTAACTCTGACTCAAAATACCCACTCCACCTATCTGGACCTCTTTGAATCTATCAAGATGCAACCCTTTACCCTGATCCTGGGCAACTTTAATTATCCAACCACAGACTGGAAGAAATACTCATGCCAAAACACAAATGCCTAGAGTCTCCTTGATTTCGTCAATGCGAATGCCTTGAACCAGTTGGTTGACACCCCCACAAGAGGTGAAAATATCTTGGACTTATTAACCAACATGAGTAACCACTGCAGCACCCCCCCAATGTCATCATCTCTGGTAAGATCCGGCCACAAAGCAGTCTTTCAAAGTCACCATCTCCCCCAACCTCCCTAGCTAGGGTCAAACAAACAAAACTTCTCCAAAGCAGATTACAACCTCCTGAGGGAAGGTATACATAACTTCACAGCCCGCTCCCCCTCCACAGGAACTGGCACAAACCTACATTTATATAGCTGCATGGAATCAGGAATACCAGACAGGACGAAATCCTCCTCCTCAAGGAAGAGTAAACCTGTCTGGTGGACATCTATAATAAATAAACTCTATAATAAAACTAAAAAATTGCTGTCCAAGACCAAGAAGGAGCAGGTGTCTAATTGAAAGCAATCTCTCCTTAGCCTGAACAAGCAAGTAAGAGCACTAGTGAAATCCTTCAAAGCAAACTTAAGAGTCCAAACTGGCCACATCTACTAAAGACAGTCATAAGGCTTTCTTCACATATGTCCACAATCTCAGGGGACGCACAAGCATCTGCTCAGAACTGATAGTCCAGGACATCACATACACAAATGCCATATATATAGCCAAGCCTGCTGGCAAAAGGGTTCAGTGAAAACTTAACTCCTCTGTCCCCCCACCCCAACCCCGTCAGTGAAGCAGGACATCCTCAGTACCTGCCCCCCCCCCCCCTTACCTCTAGGGAGCAAGTCATCACTGCCCTCTCAAAGGCAAAAAATACAGCCTTCATGGGACCCGATAACATCCCAGGCTGCATCCTACATGAACTCAGGCAGGAACTTGCAGCACCATTAGGCACCCTTATTCAACCAAAGACTGAATACTGGCTTCATCCCAGCCAAGTGGAGGACAGCTACTGTCATGTCTTTGCACAAAGTGGAGCATCCACTGATCCAGGAAATTACAGGACCATCCCCTAACTAGCCTGATCTGCAAGACCATGGAGCAGATTATCATGGACCTCATTAACAAGGACATTGGCAACCTCCAGACTTCACCCCACACAGTTTGGTTTTGTCAAGGGGAGGTCATGCCTGTTAAATTTGGTCAACTTCTTGGACACAGTCACCAAGGCCATAGATGAGGAGAAGATGGTGCACACCACCTACCTTGACCTGGCCAAGGCCTTCAATATTATTCCCCATTCAGGTATAACAGATAAACTCTCTCAACTAGGCATCAAGCCATATGTTACCAGATAGGTAGCAAACTGGATCACTGAACCCATCTAATCAAAACAGGGGATGCCACCTCAAGTAGTAGACCCATTACAAGCAGTGTACCCCAGGGATTGGTCTTGGGACCTATGCTGTTTGGGATATACTTCTCAGAGGCGCAGACCAAATCTAGTGGGCTATAGCTGACTAAGTTTGCAGATGACTGCAAGCTGGGTGCTGTCATCAATTTCCCTAGTGATGTTGACATCCTCAAAGAGGGTCTCACCCAAACAAATGACTGGTGCCAGAAACATGGCCTCAAACTGAATGCCAAAAAATGCATCATCCATTTTGGGGAGATGAAGTCCCCACAAATGATCACACTGATAATAAGGCACTAAGCACACAATCAGTCGTGAGGGACTTGAGCACCCAAGTTGACAGAACACTGACCTTTAACCACCATACTGCCTCTGTTGTACGGAAAGCTTTCTACATGGCCCACCTCATTAGTAAGGGTATCTCATCCAGGGACAAGGTAGTCATAACATCCCTGTATTCTTCCCTTATAAGACCCATTATGGAGTACAATGGCCCTTTCGGTAGGTACCTCACAAAGCACACGCAGCAGCTGAAGAGACAAGAGGTTCCTCTCCTGGAGAATCCAGGGCCTCAAACATCTACCCTACACAGATAGTTTAAAAGCCCTGTCCCTCTACTCAGTCTCCTATAGATGCCTCAAAGTTGACCTCTGTCTGGCATACAAAATCTCAGACCCCTCCCTGATGGGAATGCTCCACTCAAGTAACCTGCACGCGTGACCTCAACCTGTTCTGTGACATCAATAGGACTTGCTGGCGGGACAGATTTTTGTCCCACAGATGACTCCTTTTGTTGAACAGACTTCCTCTTCACGTAAAGTAGAGTACCTCATTAAACCTTTTTGAGTGCATCCTGGATAACTGTATGGGGAACAGAAAATACACCCCTGGGATTCCACCTGTGTCCCTGCTTGACAGTGGCGTAGGGTGCTGACTTGCTGGAACATGGGCTACACTCTTGGCTAGGCTTATAAGAGCCTCAGGGCCAATAGCCTACTAACTTCCTATGACTTGTGCTTTCATAAAATTAATGCAGTCTGTTCCTTCCACTTTTTCTGGTACAGCTGAAAAATCTCAGGTTTTCCGTATGTGCCCTGTCCTCTAATTCTATTTTTTTTTAAATCTCTTCCAGAGCAGTCTCATTCAGCCAGCCTTTTCTTCATTTCAACCTCTGATTTTTGCAGCTTTACCATCTCATCTGAATATCTGTTTAAAGCGTCTTCCATTTTTTTCCAGCCTTTTGCTGCTTGTGTTGATATATTCCATCAGTAGTTTTGTTTAGCTTAACCAGGTCTGTATGCAGTTGTCATGTAACTTCCTATAGGTTATTGGAAGTCATGTCTGAAGGTTGCATGGCTTTTTGTTAAACAGCTGCAGACCTTTCCCCAGTCAGAGTTTCTTCCTCCATTTTTGTAGCTGATTTTTCCAGGTCTTCTGTATTTTTTTATTCCTGGCATCCAGGGAGTACACTTACTAGCCAGTTACTGAAATTTACCCATAAACAAGTCTACTGGCCTCTGCTGAGTTTCTGTTTTCACATTGGGAAAGGTAGAAATAAGAAGTTATGTATTCACCATAACGTCCCATGTTTGCTGTCCATATCGCCTATATTCTTGATGGCTGGGTTCGGAACAGAGTATCTGTTCTGACCCGGCGTAATACAAAAGCTTGAGAGCTTCCACTGGCTCGAGGCTAACCCCTATCCCATGATGCTTAGGGCAGAATACCCAGATCTTGTTTGTAAACGAAGGCAGTACTATAGTCTATATACAATTATAACCACAGCCTGTCTACCTGAAGGACATCGGAGACTCAAAAAAAAAAAAAAAAAAAAGTACTTGTATCCATTTATACATACATATATTTATATCATAATATCCACCCGATCATCCAGGAGCAAAGGAAGGGGAAGGAGGGTGGGAAGCAAGAATATAAGTGAGATGGACAATAAACATGGAACGTTATGGTGAGTACACAATTTCTTAGTGTTATGTTGTCCTATTGCGCCATAACTCTTGCTGGTTGGGATAGCGTCCCTAGCACCTTCATCCCTGGGTGGCTCAGGTAAAGAAGACTCTTCAGTACAGCGGATCCTAAGGAAGATGTGTTTCGGGAGGCCACGTCTACTTTGTAATGAGTAATAAAGGTATGAGATCTCGCCCATGTGGCAGCTGTACAAATAGAGTCCATAGGAAGTTTAGCTTTAAAGGCCAACAAAGTTGCAACCGCCCTTGTGGAATGGCCTCTCACATTTCCTGGTAACTTTGTTATTTTTGTTGTAAGAAAAGGAAAGACAATCTGTAAGTCATTTTGACAGAGTAACCTTAGAACCTGGCGATCCTTTCCTTTTATCTATAAAGGAAACAAATCTGATCTGATTTTTGGAAATCTTTGGTCCTATACAAGTAGAAGCGTAGCTGTCTGTGTACATCTAGTTGATGTAATCTATATTCCACCTTGTTGCTAAAGATAGGGAAGAACACTGGTAACAGATTGATTTAAATTATTCTTTGAACACACTGTTGCTAAGAGAGATAAGTTCTTAAAGATACTCTGTCTTTATGGAAAGCTGTACAAGGACTGACACCCATATGGCAGTTGTAATGGCTACAAAGGAGAGTTTTCCATGACAAAAATGTTTCATCACAAGATGATGCTGGCTCAAATGGTGGCAAAACTAAGGCAGATGGAACAAAATTTAGGTCCCAAGCAGGTGGAGGTTCTCTGATTGGAGGTCTCAGTAGGAAAGTACCTTTCAAAAAGGCTTTGCATAGCTTGTGGGACATGACAGACATTCCCATTTCCCCAATATGGAAATTACATATGGCTGCTAGTTGTAGCCTAATGGTAGCTGCCGCTGCGCCCTTGTCAAAAAGTTTGAAAAACTCTACAATTGCTGTGATAGGAGCTGTAAAAGGATCTCAATTGTGCTGAACAGCCCAGTATGAACATTTTTTCCATTTACTGGAATACAGTTTTCTTGTAGAGGGTTTGTGGGAAGAGATCAAGATAAGTTTAACTGCAGTGGAAAACTCAAAACACCTGGCTTTATATGGAAATGGAGCAGCCATGCTGCCAACTTGAGGATTTGGATGGAACATTCCCGATGAGTGGGTCAAAAGGTCTGGAACTGGGTCCAGAGTCCATGGTTCCTTCAGAATATGGGCCCATAGAAAGGAAAACCACATTTGTTGAGGTCAGTAAGGCGCAATGACATAGAAACACAAAACACACACCTATATTCACAGAGGCTCTCAAAAAAAATCTACCCAAGCAACAGGGACCTCCAAAGCAGAAACGCTAGCAACCTTCACCCCCCTAACACAACCCAAATGACACAGAGTCCATACACACAGTGTGCCACTCAACCACAGCCCATAAGGCACAACAATGTACCCAACACTCTAGTCATAGGTGACTAAGTCAGGCACACTGATGTTCCACTCATCAGGCTAAACAAGGAGAAAATTATTGTCAGCTGTCTGTCAGGTGTCAGGATCCGCCACAATGCATGCACTCAGGTCACTCCACAAGTACAAATATGACTCCGTCATTGTCCATGTTGGTGTGAATGACCTGAGACATACCTCCCTAGACTACATGAAAGTGGACATGGAGTAGTTGTCCGATCTTGTAGCCCAGGCAGGTATGACCCTAGCCTTGAGTAGCATCCTGCCATCACCCAGAATGATACCACAGTACAAAGACAAAATGATTGACTTCAACAATTGGCTAAGCTTCTGGTGTAATTCTAAGCGGATCGAGTATCTGTCTGCCTGGGATGACATGATCGACAAACCACAATGCTTTGCCAGAGATGGCCTGCACCTGTCTCTCTTGGGATTCCGGATACTGGCTAAGGCTCTTGCCACCCCTATAGTGCCTTTTTTAGTCACGATTCAAATGACAAATTCACCACCGTAACAGGTACAAGCAATCAAAATCTGAGGGTAATGCTACTTAATGCTAGAAGTCTAAACCTCAAAATGCACTCACTTGAGGCAATCCTTAAAATGGAGAACATCAACATCTGTGCAGTGACAGAGACCTGGTTCAAGGCTCCAGAGGGCACCCCTGCCTGCATTACCAGGCTAGAATTCATACCACACCTTTGGGCCACCTAACCTGGACTAAAGCACTAAAGGCGGAGGCGTGTCCATATTCATTAAGGATATCCACACCTCCAGGGTAGTTGCTCAGCATAATGCATCCGAGATTATCCAAGTGCAACTAACTTTGGGCAAGACCGCAATCCAAATTGTAGCTTGCTACAGATACCCCACCATGCTTCAGGTTTCCCACTCCTCATTTCTTGATACACTGGAAAATATTAGGGTACAACCTAACACCCTAATAATGGGCAATTTCAATGACCCCACCATTAACTGGGAAAATTACTCATGTACCAACTCTCGTGCTCAACATTTTCTGGAATTCATAAATTCCAATGCCTTGGATCAACTTATCCACACCCCCCATCAGGGGCAGCAATATCCTAGACTGGTCATTACCAACATGGGCAACACGTGTTCCACACCAGAGGTCAATTCCTCACTGGTCAGATCCGATCACAAGTAAATCACCATAGACATCCACATCCCAGCCCCACCCCCCATTAGGGAAACTACTGTAAAACATTTCTCCAAAGCCAACTTCACGCTTAAGACAGAAGTGGCAAACTTCATGACACCCATGCTGATGGACAATACAGGTATGACTGCTGAATCCTATACAATTGCACTTTATAAGCAGTTACACGAGTGCATGGATCGTGCAATCCCTAACAGAACCAAGATGCTATCCTCTAAAAAAAAGGAAGCAAATCTGGTGGTCCCCTCTACAACCGAAGAAAGAAACTGTTGCAAAAAAAGAGTAAAATCTCATGATTGGAGGAACTCCGTGGTCAGCCTAAGTAAGAAGCTGAGATCCCTCAAAATCCTCCAAAGCTAGTTACGAAAACAAAATTGCCACTGATTCTAAAGACAACCACGAAGCATTCTATAGCTGTCAAGAATCTCAGTGGCAACACTCAGATCTGCTCTGAGTTACAGCACAATGGCACTAAATATACAGAACCAACTGATATTGCCAACATCTTGGCAGATAGGTTCAGTGCTAACTTTACACCTCTCTCATCCCCCTAAAGGGCCCATCTCTACACTGGAAGAATGCAAAGTTCCTGTAATCGCAGCTGCACAGGTAGAAAAACACTCTCCAAAGCCAAGAACACAGCATCCATGGGACCTGACAACATCCCTGGCTGCATTCTACATGAACTACAGAACGAACTGGCACCCCACCGAAGTGCCATGTTCAATCATAGCCTCACCTCAGGCTTTGTGCCCACTGAATGACAAAGGGGGAGCTACCACAGACCCCGGGAACTACTGCCCCATTAGCCTGACGAGCCTGGTCTGCAAGGCTATGGAACGTATCATCATGGAACTTATAAATAATGACACTGGTAATCTCCAAACTCTGGACTCTACCCAGTTCGGGTTTGTAAAAGGCAGATCATGTTTCCTAAACCTGATAGACTTCTTTGAAGCATTCACCAAAGCTGTAGATGAGGGTAAAGTGGTTCACACAGCCTATCTAGATCTTGCCAAGGCTTTTGACACCATCCCCCACTCTGGAATTATAGATAAACTCACTAAACTAGGAATAAATCCCTATGTCACAAGATGGGTCGCCAAATGGTTCACTGACAGAACCCACACAGTGAAAGTAGCAGACTCTAAATCCAACATCAGACCAGTGACAAGTGGAGTACCACAGGGTTCAGTCCTAGGTCCTCTACTGTTTGGTATCTACTTCTCTTAAGTACAGACTAACAAAGTTCGCAGATGACTGCAAACTAGGAGCAATAATCAAAACTCCTAACAATGTGGACATCCTACAAAAGGGCCTTACTGAGACAGACGCATGGTGTCAAAGCCATGGCCTCAAAGCTCAAAGCCAAAAAGTGCATAGTCATCCCTTTTGGTAAAAACTCTGTACTCATGAACTACCACATAGGCGGTAGTCTACTTAACACCGAAAGTGTGATAAGAGACCTTGGGACAGTAGTCTCTCCTTTGATAATCACATCGCCAAAGTAGTCAGGAAATCCTTCTACGTGGCACACCTCATCACAAAAGATTTCTCATCCAGGAAAAAAGAGGTCATTGTTCTCCTCTACTCATCACTCATTAGACCCATTATAGAGTACAATGCCCCTTTTGGTATGTACCTCACAAGACATCTACAACTGGAAAGGCCACAGAAATACCTCACAAAGAGGATTACTGGCCTCAAAAAGATGCCCTACGCAGACCGTCTCAAAAAACTCCAGCTTTACTCTGTCGCATATTGCCTACTCAGAGGCAATCTCTGCCTAACATACAAAGCTATGTCAAACCATGGGCTGTTGGACATGCTCCACTTAAAGAAATCACAATCCCTCTGAGCTACACACTCTAGGGACCTAAACCTTGTCACCACAATAAACATAATATGCTGGAGGGATAGATTCCTGTCCCAGAGACTTCCCATACTCTGGAACAAACTACCTATCTATATCAAACAAAGCTTCTCATTAGCACTCTTCAAGAAAAATCTTGATGATTGGATGGGAGACAGGAAATTCACCACGGCGATCACTTCTGTGGCTCTGCTTGACAGGGGCACAGAAAAAAATTTTCTTGGGTGGCAAAAGCCAGGGTACTGTTTGGCGAGGCTTATACAGGCCCTGGGGCCAATAGCCTAGTATCTACCTATGAACCTATAGTTCTGTTTAAAGTGCTGGCTTTCTGAAGTACTTTGGGTATTAAGGGAAAGGGTGGAAAGGCATACAGAAGTCGCAGGGGCCAATCGTGTACGAGTGCATCCCTTGGTGACTTCCCTGGGGAAGGGGGAGGGATGAGGGCAAAATAGCTGCTGCATTTGGCATTCATGGAAGTGGCGAAAAGGTCGCAGCAAGGCTGGCCCCATTTCTAGAAGATCTCTTCTGCAACTTCTTGCTTCAGGGACCACTCGTGAGGCAACAGAACTACTCTAAGTTTTTATGCTATCACGTTGGATTTGCCCGAGATGTGCATTGCTATCAGAAAATGTTGAGAAGCAACAGCCCATTGCCATACTCGTTGTGCCTCTCAACATAGGGGATACAATTTGGTTCCTCCCGGTTTATGTACCACACTACTGACATGTTGCCTATGCATATAGCACCGCTCTCATCTCTAGGGCATTGATATACAAGTGGTTTTCATGTTCTCGCCATAAGCCTTGAACAGTCATTCCTAGATAATGCCCCCCACCCGATCTGGAAAGTGTCCATGGTCAGTACAGCAGTCGGTTGCGGAAATACAAATGGGTGGCCCAAGGACAACTGGTTCATTTGAAGCCACCAGAGAAAATCTTTCTTGCATGAATCTGTAATGATTATCTGATGGGACAGAGGTAGACCTTGCATGGACCATTGGGCAAAGAGTAACCATTGGAGGACCCTCATATATGCAGGCCTGCTAGAGGAACTAGAAGAATTGCCACTGCCATGGTACCCAGAACCTATATCGCATACCTTGCCTGAAACTTTCTTCTTGACATCAAGGTCCTGATTTGATGGTGAAGGGACTGAATTCTCTCGAGGGTAAGTTATGCTACCATTTCTGTTGAATCCAATTCTGCGCCTAAGAAAGTAATATGCTGTGAAGGCAGCAAAGCATACTTTTTGAAATTTATTGTAATGCCTAGCTTGGAAAAAAGTAGCATTGTTTCTTCCCTCACTTGCAGTAGTAGATGCTTGGTGGTGGCAGTCAGGAGCCAGTCATGTAGGTATGGAATCGCACAGAATCCTAGATGTCTCAAGTGAGCCGTAACTGCTGCCATGCACTTGGTGAACACCCTGGGGGCCTGTAGTGAGACCAAAGGGCAGGGCTCAAAATTAATAATGACTGGCTCCCTGCCGAAAGAGCAAGTGTCTCCTGAATCACCTGTCCATCTTTATATGGTAGCATGCATCCTGGAGATCTATCGAGCACATCCAATTGTCTTTCCCGAGAAAAGGGAATACAGACTGCAGTGTCACCATCCGTAACTTTGATTTTTTTTTTTTTTTTACAGATCTGTTCAATCTGCTGAGATCCAAAATAGGCCTCCATTCCTGTCTTTTTTGGAACTAAAAAGAACCTTGAGTAATTTCTTTATCCAATTTGGTCTGCGAGGACCTCTTAGATGACTCTTTTCTAGCAACTTGTACATCTCTGATGTTGCATCGTCCCTCTGACTGGGTGGGATGTCAGGAATGGACTGATTTATGGGAGAGTGGGTGGAAAACGGACTGTAGTGACCTCTGGATATGATTGTCTGTACCCATTTGTCTTGAGTGATTTCCAGCCAGGAGTTTGGGTACAGTGACAAGTGTCCCAGACTGCCTCCAGAGAAGAACAGGTGAGCCTCCTTTCAGGAATGCTGGAAGGGCCAGTTAGAGAATGTATCTCTGTCACCCTGATTCTGCGGACCCCTCTGCCATGAGGTCGGTGTCTTTCATTACTTCCCCCCTTCTGCCTTTGGGGAAAGTTTCACCACGTGAGTCAGAAAAAACTTTTTGGGACTTGCAGAACCACATTTTTCCACCTTTCTGACTTTTGGGATAAGATCTAGAGGGGGTGGAAAAACAGACTCGTATGGCAGACAAGGTTTTCCCCACCTGTTCACACCTGGTCAAAATTTCTTTCACCTTTGGTCCGAAAAGAGATGAACCATCAAAGGGGGCACTGGTGAAGGAAGACTTGAAGGGTTCAGCAAAATTGCATAAACAGATCCAGGAATGTCTCCTCCTGCTCGCTGCATATGAAATCAGTCGCATGGAGGAGTTAATTGAATTGAGGGTGGAAAGCTGAGAGGAAACTATCTGTGAAGCTAAACTACCCTGAAGAGCATCTCATAGCTCTTTTAGGAGATCCCTTTGAAGCCTCGTAAAATGGGTCAAGTAATTCAGCGACTGCAGGGTAAAAGCCGCTGATGAAAAGGCATGCTTGCCATATCTGTCTATAGTCCGTGACTATCTGGAGGATGGACAGATGAGGAGGGCTCTGACAACAACTTCTTGGTGGCCGCCGCCACCACCATTGCATCTACAGGGACGTCTTTAGTTAAGAACTTTTTCCCAGCAGGAGCAGTGATACATTTATTGGGCCTCCACGGAACAGGCTCCACTGTATCAAGAGAAGTCCAGGCCTTACAAGAGATCACATTCATTAACTGGTCGTAAGGGGGAGACACCCAGGATGTGGAAGGGTGAGACGCAAAAGCCTCCAGATATACAGACTCATCCTCTGAAGGGTTGGTGGGCTTCCAGCCATCCCTCTGTTTCAGGATCTCAAAGACGTCAGCAAAAGAGACATCCTCAGTGGGGGACTGTGGGGACCCTTCAGAATCATCCAGACTTATATCAGATGTGACAGAGCCGGGGGAATCTATGTGCTTCCTCTTGCACAATCTCTTCAGAGGGACTTCCTCGGAGGAGTACTCTGGTGAAGTTTCGGAGGAGACTATGCCACCCGCAGGGGCTTCCTGTGGCTCCAGGTCTCTCTGCTTGGGGGAGGAGGACCCCATTTTGACAGTTCCACTACTATCTGACCCACGACCTCTGGCTCCAAGACCACAAGTGGGATCGGAGGATGAATTGGTGATGGTGCCTTGGATGGTTCAGATTCCTTTGGGACCGGAGGCAATAAAATTTTTGCCAACGCCGGTGTTCGAAGCAGTCTCTTCACCACCCGCTCCACGTCATTATCAGATAAGCTCCTGGAGGAACGGGAGGATAAGGAAGGAGATCTAGCCCTTTCCAAAATGGGTGATCTCAATATTGGAGTAACCGGCTCCAAGACTGAAGACAGTCTCCTAATCGGTAACTCTGCCAACTCCGTGGTCACAGATGGAGCCAAACAGGTAGACTTAGATCTGTCAGAGCCAAAAGCCCTTGGTTCCAAAGCGACTATTTTTTTAGGTGGCTCTGGAGCTGGAGCCACAATTGCAGAACTTTTGGACCCTTTTGCATGAGGAGAAGAGAGAAGATGGTTTGGAGCTCTGAGATCCCTCTAAAGATGCCTGGAAAGGACCTTTCAATAAGCCTCTAACCATTAAGTTATTCCTACGTTCCTGAAGAACCCTGCTACTAAAGCCATGGCAAATTGTACGAGTCTCTTGCAAATGGATGGCACAAACGCAATACACAAAGCTAGTGTGTCCATTCGTGAGAGACATGTTTTGAATACACTGATCACACTTCTTGAACCCCGATTGCCTGGGTTCTTTTTTTCTAAAATAAAACTAAGGATAATCCTGAAAAATGTAAATTGAAAACTACTTAGCCAATGAGCCAGCCAGAAGACATCCCAGTCACTTGAGTGGCAAACAAGATCTGGGTATTCTGTCCTGAGCATCATAGGATAGGGGTTAGCCTCGAGCCAGTGGAAGCTCTCAAGCTTTTGTATTAGGCTGAGTTGGAACTGATGCTCAGTTCCGAAACCAACCAGCAAGAATTACGGCGAGATAAGACAACATAACTTCAAGCTGTTACTTAGTGTGCAGCCATCTTGGAAGTCTCAAATCTATTTAGGCTTAAGTATAATACAGGCCAGAGGTCTTTTGATTTCTTGGGCACCAAAAGGGATCTGTAATAACAAGCAGACCCAGTTTCATCTGGTAGGATCTCCTGGAAGGTTTACTTTGCTAGATTTACTCCACTAATTCTGCCACATTTTTCTGATGGGGCTTTATGTCGGAAAGATGACAAGAGGGCAGATGGGGGGATGTTATGGGGCAGGATCTTCTAAACTCTAGAAATAATGTGTCTGATCCACCTGTTGTGGTAATGGCCATCCATGCAGACAGAAGTAGAGAAGGGCTCACCCTCCAACTACACCCGAGGGGAGCATTCAGGCAAGGCCTCAGGGCTGCTGGTGGTTTGGTGGTCTTCTCAAATAAGCAGCATGACAGCTCTGACTCTGCTTAGAATTCTGACCCCTGAAGCGCTAACAGCTGCCCATTCTGTGATGAGCCTTTCCCCTCTGGCTTCTAGATTGCTGGTACCTTTGTTGCTGGATCAACTTAAACCAAAACTACTTCAAACCTTTCTGCTTCTTTGCAAATGGACAGTGCAATATCTGAAAGATGACCAATGATCCTTAAGTTCTTACTAACCTTTTTTTTTCTTTTCTCTAGCTTAACAAGTGATCATTATTAAAAGGGGGCAATGACAAAAGATGCTTGAAAATTGTCAATTAAGTCAGGTGATGCCAGGTGTAGTGGTGAAGAAAGATGTCACTTGTCACCATTGTTGAGCCATCCACAGCATTACAGGCCCTCATTTGCTCTTATGAGTTGAAGCCAACTTCCACAGTGATCCCATGGCCAGCTGCTACTATCCATGGAGTTTTCAAGGCAGAGATGAGAAACAGAAGTAGGTTGCCAGGTTTTTCTCCCATGTCTCTACCACACAATTTTGAGTCCCCAATATATCCAAAGCGTGTATTTAGAATATGAGCTACCTTCATCCTAAATTTAGCTACAGTAGGGAATTTCCATTCTGGACATCAGTTAGCTCTTGTTCTCGGTCTCATTCAGCAACTATTCCATTGCCATATTCAACTCTTCTGCAAGGTTCCAGTCGAAATGGAGCAGGTGTGACAGACAGATAAGCACTGTAACTTAAGAGGAGGAGGATGGGAAGGCCTACTTTCCAAAGTGAACCAGGGCTCGAGACTTCTTGTTTAGAGGATGAACAACAGAACTTTGAAGTGCTTACTCCCTCTTATTGCAGCTACCACTACTATGGATTTGACAAATTAAAATTTAACCAAAGCATCCCAGTCCTTGAATGGCTGAAGGATTTTATCTCATCTTTAAAGTACAGGGGCTACTGCACTGAGTTCTTTCCATGTTTAGTGGACAATAATGGCTATCATGTTGCAGGATCTTGTAAGCAGGAGACAGGTTCTTGTGGCAATCTACCCTTTACTCAGCACTCAAGTACCTCCCTACACTTGGACAGGACAGAGAGCAACCCTTTCCTCTGCCATCTTCAGTGCCTAAGGTTGGAAACTCCCTCTGGTAATAAATGTGCCTCCTCTTACTTATGCTTACCACTTTTCCACAGTGGGGAGGCAAGGAAGTGGCACAGGTCCACTTATCACTATCCTGACATGTCCCAAGAATGCTGAGGCTGAATGAGACCCTGAAAGTGAAAGTGGTGCTTCACTGACAGTGGATGCTCTCTCGATGTTGAGAAGGCTTGCAGGGGCCAAGCTGGTGGACTCCTGTCTCTGACACCAACATGTTAACGTACTGAACAGCATTGAAGGCATCAGCACCTTTGCCTTTGGGATAGCATCTCATTAATGAAAGAGTCTGAGCCAATGAAATCAGTGCCAACAGAACCACCACAGAAGGGAAACTCTGCAGCTCAGTGATGCTGACATTTGTCTACAATGAACTCCCAACAGGCACCAAAAACCAAACCCTTTAAGAATTCAGCTGACAGTGACTATTGGTGCCAAGACTGGAGCTAATGAGGAGGAAAACAGTCTGGAATGCATCAATGAATGATCACTATCTAGTGAGCCAACAAATGGGGAATAGACTAGACCATCTTGAGCTGTACCTGAAGAACAGCTTCCATCAATATTCTAGGGACACACCAGGATGTTGGTGATTCAGCCGGTGCCAATGTACCTGCAAGTGCAGTTGGACCCAATTATCATGCTACCCTCAAACTCTGCACTTGAAGTCTCAGTCTCTCTTCTGGTCAGAGGTTCACATGCCCAATAGCAAGATCTGTAACTCCGGGTTAAGTATGCTTTTTGACTACAGTCAGTCTATGGTTGCAGTCTGTCTCTTGTGGGAAGGAAAAAACTTTGTGGAAGCAAAAGAATTAATAGGAGGAGGCCTACAGTGAACAACTTCACTCTGGATCATATTTAACAAACTTGCACCCAGGCTCTTTGGTGAACTACAATGAGAATTCAGCTACTGTGCTGGTGACCAAGGAAGACATTCCTTGATCATGTCTAGCTTTTGCAGTGGGAGGACCTAACAATCACAGTCTGGTCTCCCTTCTCCTCCTTACTACATTTCAGGATTGCAGAAGCCTCCATGACCTACTCTTGCCCATAAGATTTTGAAACTCAAGAGTGGGAAGAACCACAATCTTCCTTTCCTTCTCTAACTAAAAGACATTCAAAATTAGTTTACTTCTTCCATCTTTAAAACTTCACTTGTTATAAGTGTCACTTGTCAAGTAAACAAACAGCATGCAGTGATCATTAGGTGGGATTTTACATCTGCTTCTCTCACCCTTTTCAAATCCCAAATTTGCATTTGTTGCCAACAAAAAGAAAATCAGTACTAATGACTTTGCACAGTAAAGAAAAACAAAAGTATTAAAACTCCACTCACAGCATCGCAAAACAAAAGCAGTACTTCAATAAAAACATTGAAGTTAACAGGTTATGTGCTTTCGACTTTAGTCCAACAGATTTCAAAGACAACCTGACTACATATAATCACCTCTCAGTTAAATAATCCTAAGTCACATGATTCAACAATCAATTATAAAAACACCCAATACTGAATAAAAAAAAAGTTATGTACTTACCATAACATTCCATCTATGTTGTCCATTTTCATTCTTCCTCAACCATTGGGTTCAGATCTAAACCACGGATCCGACTTGGCCGTTACTAAAGCTTGTGGCCATCTGAAACTCTTCGAGCCCTTCCCTATCACTAATTCACCAACTTCTAAGACACCTGTTTGATAGATAACATAAATACTAAGTATTAGAATAATGTTCCTAACAAAGGAAATCAATATCTGGAGCGCCATACAAGACAGTGTTGTCTTAATAGCATCTCTTTCTTCCAGAAGTCCATGATGACAAAGGTTGGGGGGTGGTGGGTAAGAAGCTGAGGAAGAATGAAAATGGACAACACAGATGAAACGTTATGGTAAGTACATAACTGCTTTTTCTGATGTTGTCAGCTTTCATTCATTCTTCAACCAATGGGACAGAGTCCACAGCTACCTGACATCCCCCAGGTGAACTCTATGGAAGGATATTTCTGAGCATGGTTGAAACAAAGGCTGCTCTTCCCCTCGAGACCAGATGTAATTTGTAATGAGTAATAAAAGTAATGAGGATTAGCCCAAGCAGCAGCTGTACCAGTCATACATAGAATGACTGGATAAAAATACTGATGAGGTTGTCATAGACCTCATACAGTGAGTTCATCAAGGTTTTGGTAATGATTTGCCAGATTTACTATAAACAAAGGCTATGCAGCCTGTAAATCCACCTTGCCAATGTTACCTTCATAACAGATTTGCCCAATTTGTTATCTGCAAAGGATATACATAATTGATCACATTTTCTAATGTCTTTTGTTCTGAGTAAGTAGAAACAACTGTCCATGAACATCCAGCAAATGTAACAAATATTCACCTTTGTTTTCCAATTTAGGAATGAAAATGGGCAAGTTAACTGATTGATACTGAATTCTGACACCACCTTAGAAAGGAAGGATTGGCTCTTAAGGACACACTATCCTTATGGAACATCAAGTAAGGAGGTTTAGAGGATAATGCTTGGAGCACTGAAATTCTCCTAGCTGAGATGATAGCCACTAAAAAGATAGTCATTCAAGTGAGAAATTTAAGATCACATTTCCCTGCTGGTTCGAAAGGGGAATGGATTAAGGCCTACAATAGAAGATTCAAATCCCATGGAGGAGTACGATCGTTATAAGGTGCTCAAAGTAAAATAGTACCTTTTAGGAATGCCTTGCATATCTTAGAAGCTAAAGAAGAACTGTTAACTCCTACAAGAAAGTTAGAGATTGCTGCCAAATGAACCTTAATGATAGAGGAGTTAGCTCCCTCATTAAAATTTTCTGCCAAAAACTCTAGTATACTTTCTGTAGGAGCTGAAAAGGGATCGATATGTTTTTGATGTGCTCAACAAACAAACCTCTTCCACTTACCCTTGTAGATTTTCCTAGTGGAAGCTTTATAGGAGGACACAAGTATATGATGGATAGGGGATGAAAGCATAGACTGTCTGGCTCTTAATGGAAGTGGAGAAACCACACCGTTAGCTTAAGGTTTGAGACAACTGGTTGAAACATGCCTGTCACGTGAGACAGCAGGTCTAGAATCAGATCCAGAATCCAAGGTGGGTAAAGAAGATGAGGCCAAACGAAGGGGAACCAAACTTGTCAAGGCCAATAAGGTGCAATGAGGACGAATCACTCTTCAACCTTATAGCTTTCTGTAGGAATTTGTGAATCAGAGGGGTTTGGTGGATAAGCATACAGAAGACCGGAGGGCCAGTCATGGACAAGAGTGTCTCTCAGTGATTCCCCCATTGGGGGGATTAGGGCAAAGAAGCAGCTGTACTTACTGTTTAGGGGAGACGCAGAAAGACTGCAGCAAGGCTGGCCCCACTGACGAAAAATCGCCTGCTCAATTTACCCGCTACCATGTTGGACTTCCTCAGAATGTGCATTGCTATCAGAAAGCAGTTGAATGACATCACCCATTGCCACACTCTTGAGGGCTTCTCGACACAAGGGATAAGATATGGTTCCTCCTTGTTTGCTGATGTACAAAAATATTGACATATTGTCTGTCTAGATGGTGCATCTCCCCAGAGGTACAGAGTAGTATTAAAAGCACTACACTCAACTCCAGGACATTTATATGCAAACTGGCCTCTTCAGGGGACCAAGTGCCTTGGACTGTTTTCTTCAGGAAGTGCACCCCCCACCCAATCTGGGATGTGGCTATGGTCACTATGTCTGTAAGCTTCTGATCCCCCCCAAGCCTTTCTGTATTGGAGGGAAGCATTTTAGCTCATCAGTGGGAGTGATAAATACTAGGTAGCCTATCTACCACAAGATCCAGGTACAGATTCTTAGTTTTACCACTTGAATAAGCTTATTCGTGCTCAGCACTTGTTCAGAACTTGTTGTTAGCACTAAATAAGCTACAAATTGCTACAGCACTCAACCTTCCTCTTTCCTAGAGGAAAACTTTCTTTCTACACTTGCTTAGAGAAAAATAACGCTTATACTCACTTTCCTCACTTGTCTAGAGGAAAGTAGATTTTTATTCAGGCATGTCCAAGGGTCAGTTCCCAGTGTTCTCTCCTATCTGATGAATCTGGGCATCTTGGGGCAATGTAGAAATTGCCTCATGTACACAGATAACCCTTCTCCTACCACCCAACACCACAACCTGTAAGAGATGCACTTATCTAGCCAAACTGCAGGTAAAGCTCTCTCCAGCCAAGACTGAACTTGACAGTCAAGAGGAGAAGGTAAACACTTGCACCACACCACATTCATCACATAGTACCACTAAACCTACACCACCAAAATCCACACACAGGAACAGAAAAACATTTGTGGAGGCTCTCAATAATCATCTGCTCAAGTCACAGAGACCTCCAAAGCAGAAACGCAAGCAACCTTCAACCTCAACACAACCCAAATGACACACAGCCCACAGACTAAGTGTGCCACTCAACCACAGCCCATAAGGCAAAACAACGTCCCAACACACTAGTCATAGGTGACTCTATAGTCAGGCACACCGATGTCCAACTCACCAGGCTAAATAAGGAGAAGGTTACGGTCAACTGCCTGTCTGGTGCCAGGATCTGCCACATAACCCACACACTCAGGTCACCCCACAAGTACAAATACGACTCTGTCATTGTCCATGTTGGTGTGAATGACCTCAGACATACCTCCCTGGACTACATAAATTGAGACACGGTAGAGCTCATTGATCTTGTAGCTCTTGCAGGTATGACCCTAGCCCTGAGTAGCATCCTGCCATCACCAAGAATGAACTGCAGTACAAGGACATAATGATTGACTAACAATTGGCTAAGCTTCTGGTGTCATTCTAAGGGGATCCAGTATCTGTCTGCCTGGGACGACATGGT
This sequence comes from Protopterus annectens, assembly GCF_019279795.1. Taxonomy (NCBI): domain Eukaryota; kingdom Metazoa; phylum Chordata; order Ceratodontiformes; family Protopteridae; genus Protopterus; species Protopterus annectens. The sequence continues at coordinate 1,527,685,102 of NC_056731.1, forward strand.
CGACAGATCACGATGCTTGGCCAGAGATGGCCTGCACCTGTCACCCCTAGGATTCCAGATACTGGCTAAGGTCCTTGCTGCCCCCTATACTGCCTTTTTTAGGAAAGGTTCAAATGACAAATTCACCACCGTAAATGGAACAGGCAAGCAAAAACTGAGGGTAATGCTACTCAATGCTAGAAGTCTAAATCTCAAAATGCACTCCCTTGAGGCACTCCTTAAAATGGAGACTACCGATATCTGTGCAGTGACTCAGACCTGGTTCAAGGCTCCAGAGAGCACCCCTGCATTACCAGGCTAAAACTCATACCACATTTTTCGGCCACCTAACATGGACCGGAACACCAAGGCAGAGGTGTGTATCTTCATTAAGGATATCCACACCTCTAGGCTAGTTGCTCAGCATAATGTATCCGAGGTTATCTAAGCGCAGCTAACTCTTGGCAAAACTGCAATCCAAATTGTAGCTTGCTACAGATCCCCCACCATGCCCAAGGATTCCCACTCCTCTTTTCTTGATATACTGGAATATATTAGGGTTCAACCAAACACCCTAATAATGGGCAATTTCAACTACCCCACCATTAACTGGGAAAACTACTCATGTACCAACTCCTTCCCTCAACGCTTTCTGGAATTCATACATTCCAATGCCCTGCATCAAAAAATTTCTCCAAAGCCAACTTCTTCATGCTTCTTAAGACAGAAGTGAAGTGGCGAACATCATGACACCCATGCAGATGGACAATACAGTTATGACTGCTGAATCCTACACAGATGCACTCTATAAGCACTTACACGAGTGCATGGATTGTGCTACCCCAAACAGAAGCGAGACGCTATCCCCCCAAAAAAGGAAGCCAATCTGGTGGTCCCCTGCCATAAACAAACTCTACAGCAGAAGGAAGAAAACTGTTGCAAGAGAGACTAAAATCCCATGAGTGGAGGAGATCCCTGGTCAGTCTCAGTAAGAAGCTGAGATCCCTTATAAGATCCTCCAAAGCTAGCTACGAAAACAAAATTGCCACTGATTCTAGGGACAACCACAAAGCATTCTATGGCTATGTCAAGAATCTCAATGGCAACACCCAAATCTGCTCTGAGTTACAGCACAACGGCATGAAAACTACAGAACCAACTGATATTGCCAATGTCCTAGCAGATAGGTTCAGTGCTAACTTTACCCCCCAGTGCTAACTTTACCCCCCTCTCACACCCTAAAGGGCCCATATCTATAAAGGAAGAATGCAGAGTCTCTGTAATCACAACTACGCAGGTAAAAGCTGCACTCTCTAAAACCAAAAACACAGCATCCATGGGACCGGACAACATCCCAGGACACGCTTTAAACTTCAGAACAAACAGGCTCCCCACCTAAGCACCATGATCAATCATAGTCTCACATCAGGCTTTGTGTCCACTGAATGGCACACAGCAACAGTTATCCCACTCCACAAAGGGGAAGCCACCAGTGATCCCGGGAACTACCGCCCTATTAGCCTGACGAGCCTGGTCTGTAAGGCCATGGAACGTATCATTATGGAACTCAAACAAAGACATTGGTAACCTCCAAACTCTGGATCCCACCCAGTTCGGGTTTGTGAAAGGCAGATTATGCCTCCTGAACCTAACCGACTTCTTTGAGACAGTCAACAAAGGTGTAGACAAAGGTAAGGTGGTTCACAAAGCCTATCTTGACTTTGATAAGGCTTTAAACACCATCCCCCATTGTGAATTATAGCTAAACTCACTAAACGAGGTATAAATCCCTACGTCACAAGATGGGCTGCCAATTGGCTCACTGACAGAACCCACACTATAAAAGTTGCAGACTCCAAATCTGACTTCAAACCAGTGACAAGTGGAGTACCACAGGGTTCAGTCCTGGGACCTCTCCTGTTTGGTATCTACTTCTCTAAAGTACAGGCTAACACAGAAGGCCTTTGGCAAATGAAGTTCGCAGATGACTGCAAACTAGGAACCACAGCTGAGTCCCCAAATGATGTGGACATCCTACAGAAGGGCCTCACTGAGACAAATGCCTGGTGTCAGAGCCATGGCCTCAAGCTCAATAACAAAATGTGCATTGTCATACCCTTTGGTAAAAACTCTGTACCCCTTTGATAAAGACTTGGCCATTAAAGAATTCTCATATGATACCTTGCCAGGGGAACAAGGGTTCTCATCTAGGAAAAAAGAGGTCATTGTTCCCTTCTACTAGACACTCATTAGACCCATTATAGAGTACAATGCCCCTTTTGGAATGTACCTCACAAGACATGTGCAGCAGCTGGAAAGGCCACAGTAGTACCTCACAAAGAGGATTACTGGCCTCAAACAGATGCCTTACGCGGACTGTCTCAAAAAACTCCAGTTTTACTCTGTAGCATATCGCCTACTCCTAGGTGATCGCTGCCTAACATATAAAGCTATGTCAAACTCAGAGCTGTTGGACATACTACACCTAAAACATCCCAATCCTTCCGAGCTACATGCTTTAGGGACCTAAAGCTTGTCACCATAATGAACAGGACATGCTGGAGGGATACCCATCTATGTCAAGCAAAGTTCCTCATTAGCACTCAAGAAAAATATTGATAAGTGGATGGGAAATAGGAAATACACCCCGGCGATCAGTTCTGTGGCTCTGCTCGACAGGGGCACAGGAAAATAACTTTCTTGGGTGGCGTAAGCCAGGGAACCTTGTTGGCTAGGCTGCCGATAGCCTAGTACCTACCTATGAACCTTTGGGTTGAAGGAAAATGAATGGACAACCTTGTCAAAGCTGATATGACCTTATACACCACCAAAGGTACGTCCTGCATGTCTGTGTGATCCTTATTTGAATTGACATCCTTTGATAAAGACTTGACCATTAAAGAATTCTCATATGATACCTTGCCAGGGGAACAAGAATTATGGCCACTGTCAATGATCCCAAGGGTTGAAGAATTAATAGAGCTGAAATTGTGGTGTCATGAATCATTTTTGCGAACTGGAATCTTAATGTCTGTACTCTGTTTAGGGGAAGCAAAGCTATCACAGACACTCTTGAAATTTACTCCTATGAGTTCCAGTGTTTGTGATGGAGGCAACCAAGATTTTTTGTAGTTTGCTGCAATTCCCAGAAGGCAGTAAGTTTGGAGTACCTTGTTTCTCGCTAATATGAGCGGATGCCTGGTTGGAGCGGTAGTGAGCCAGTCATCTAAATATGGAAATACCTGGAATCTCTGCAGTCTCAAGTGAGCTGCCACCACTGACATGCATTTGATGAACACCCTAGGGGTTGCGGTGTGACCAAAGTGCAGGGCTCATAATTGGTAATGACTAGCTCCCAGAGGGAAGCGTAAAATCCTTCTGAACTGCCAGCTCATTTTTATGTGATAGTATGCATCTCAAAAGTCTGTCATGCACATCCAATCATCCTTGCCTAGAAAAGGCAGGATGGACTGAACAGTGACCAACCGAAACTGAGAGTGCCGAAATGACTTGTTCAAGTTGCTGAGATCCAGAATTGTTCTCCAGTCCCGTTTTCTTTGGCACTAAAGAATCTTGAGTAAGTTCTAGAGCTTTTCTGGTCTGGTGGGACTTCTTGGATGACTCGCTTTTCTGGCAGCTTTTGTATTTCCAGTGCTGCTGCTTTCCTCTGATTAAGTAGAGAATGAGGGTGGAAGCAAAAAGAGAATTATATAGCCACTGGAAATAATCCTCTGCAGTGTGTCTTATGGTATCTAGCCAGGCTCTCTGGTAAAGGGATAAATGAGCCCCAATTTCCTCCTGAAGGGGACAATCAGACCTCCTTTCAAGAGCACTGGTAGAGCCCATCAGAGAAGGTATCTCTAGACCACTGGTTTTGTGGGCTGCCTCTGCCGTGTGGGCGGCTTCTTCCATTAACGTTCCCCTCCTCTGGAGAAACCATCTCCACACTGATCTTGGAAAGGACAGTGAGATTTTTTGAACCACATTTTTCATCCCCCTCGTTGGTTCCTAGAAAAGGTCCTGGGGGAGGGGGGGTTAAAAAATGTACTCCTACAGCAGACAGAGCCTTTCCATCTTTCTTGCACCAGGACAGTGTCCTCTTCACTTTGGGGTCAAACAAAGAACATCCGTTAAAGGAAACGCTGATGAAAGAAGACTTGAAGGGCTCTACAAAAATCACACATCCAGGCATGTCCCCTTGGTACCCTCAACTGCATGAGAGATAAGCCTCATGGACAAATTTGAGAACAGAAAGAATGCAAATTGCACGGCTACCAAAGCTTCAGCCTCTGCAGTAGTGGCACATAAAAAGAGTACTCAACAATTCCTTAATCAAATCTCTTTGTAACCTGTAAAATGTGTCATGTAATTCAGTGACGCAAGAGCAAAGGTCGCTGAAGCATAGACACTTCCTGAACCTGTTCAAAGCCCTAGTAGGTTGAGGGACAGTGGAATTTTATTCCACAAGTTCCTTCTTCATGGCTGCCTCCATGATCATGGGATCCATCTACTGGTACTCCCTTGCTCCAGTGTTCCCCTCCTGAAGGAATGCCAAAATTCAGTCTGGTTTCTTGGGATCAGGTTCAACTGCATCAGGTTCCGTCCAAGCCCACTTAGAGATCAAATCAATGAGCCCATCAGCGAACAGAGTTACCTAGGAGGTAGATGAGCCAGATCCAAACATCTCCAGAAACACAGATTCCTTCAGGGAAGGATTTTGGGAGGACCAACCCACCCCACTGCTTGAGGATCTCCAGAATGTTTTTGGGTGGTGATCTAAGAAATCCTTCTCCTTCTTTGAAATCTGCATCTTTCCATGATAAATTCCTGAGGGGACTCCAACTGCTTCCTTTTGAACTTCCTCTTTTGGGCTACATCCTCAGTGGGATGTTCCAGTGAAGTATCGAAAGAGAGGGTAATACCCTGCTGGGTCCTGGAAGGGTTGGACTGGCTGTCCCTGTGGAGTTGAATGTTGAAGCTCTAGGTCCAGATGCAAATGGGACGTTGAAGAAAGATCCAAGGGGAGAGAGAGCATCCCATCCTGCCGAAGCAGAGAAAACTCTCTAAGCTACCTCAAAGGCATACCATCCTTGAGAGAAGTAAGCCAATGGAGCCAAGAAGCGATACTTCTGTCCATTGGCTTCATCTGCCCTGAAGACAATCCATCTGAGACAGAGGCCGGAGCCGAGATGTCCAGGTCTGAGTATCCAAGGGGCACAGGTGGCTCTGAAAACTTCGGAGTCGACTCCAACACCTCGGATCTGACCAGGATGCTTTAGCTCGGGACTTGGAGCTGGGGCACTCAGAGAAACCTTTGGGTCCGATGACATCAGTACTCTCGGATCCAGCAAAGATGGTCTCAGCAAACTTGGATCCAAGGACTCCCAAACAAAGTGTCAGATCAGAGAAGGAGATGGTACTGGAGGGGTAGATCTGGCTAAGGCTTCCTGACCCGAGGGGAACAGAGCTGGGAGAACACCCATCTGTATCTGACAGAGAGAAACTTCCTCATCATTCTATCCATGTCATCTTCACTGAGACTCTTGGAAGAACAAGAAGCAGCAACAGACTTCAACTTGGACTGCAGACTTGGAGACAAGACCCTAAAACGAACTGGATCTATAGTTGGGGAATATCAGACCAGAGAAAGCATCAAAGACACTTTAAGAGATGCTGTCTTGGAGCTAGACGGCTTCAGATCCAACTTAGATTTTTTAAGTGCAGGCTCTGTTCATGATGGAGTTGAATAACCAACTTTTTCAGGGACTTTCTTGGCAAGTCCTTGGAAGCTACTTTAGGGGGATAAGCCCCACATATGGCTTCAGAAAAAGACATAGGCAAAAGACCCTTTAGGACTGATTTGTTTTTCTGGTCCATTACAGCCCATGGATTAAAACTTTGACAAATGTCACAATGCCAATTAAAGTGTTCTGGGCCTAAGCAATAGACACAGAGGTTGTGCGAGTCAGAATAAGGCAGCTTATGGCCAATTGTTTTTTTTCTTTTTAAAGTCTCTCAGACATCATGAAAAATCTCAAAACAGTAAGAAAGACAGAAAGGTTTTTTTAAACGGGTAAGGAAGAAGAAAAAGGGAAAAATGGTAAACAGTACCAACAATGGTACTTGAGAATACATCAATGTGTAAAAGGAAAATTTACAAGTAAAAAAAGATTAAAGCTTAATGAAAAAATAGCAGCAACTGTAAATGAAAAATTCACTAAGTGTACAGAAAAAAATAGAATAAAATACAATTGAAGAAAGCACTTAACTTCTAAATATACCTGACAGAAAGGCTGACCATATCTACACGCCTAAGCAGCAAACGAGATCTGGAGGTATGTTAGGGTTGGTGCATTACGGGTTGGGGAGGAGCGAGAGTTTCAGTTGGTCATAAACTATAGTAATGGCAGATTCAGATCAGAACCCAATCGTTGAGGAATGAATTAAAATTGACACAATTTTTACATAAAAATACGCAATCAACATTTCCTGCACTGAATGTAATACAAAATACACTGTAATTAGAAATTTGTAGCCCTAATCTGAAGAACACTAATACTGAATGCATCGATCGACCTTGGACGTTTATCTTCCTATTTTAATTGCCATTTCAATTCACAGTACTCTAAATAAGTCTCCTATAGACCCCTCATGTCAATTAAAATCTTCTGCAGAAAAGAAAAGATTTTAAAACCTACACATTTAGTATTTTACAACAGCCACTGGAACCATGTCAATAGGAGTGTATAAAGACTTTATTAAAACAACAAAAGCCAGATAAAAGTGTGCATGTTTAAATTTTCACCCAGGGGGCTTCCTCAAGTGTCAACCTTGGGTACAAGTTTTAACTGGCACACTTCTGGCTTTTGTTGTTTTAATAAAGTTATACACTCCTACTGATGTGGTTCCAGTGGTTCTAATAATTTTGTTTGGTGAAGTCATCTGGATTTAGTAAAGGTCAGTTGCTTGATTTATATTAAAACCTACACATTTCTCAGCACGTCTACTTAAGTACAGGTCTAATCTTTCTTGACAATGTTATAATAATGATCTTCCCAAACAATTTTCTGTTTTGTTAATGTGGTATGGATCACATGTCTGACAACATGCTAAGCAGACTATACCCTTCAAAACAGTTAAACTATTCACCTGTGGTCCTTTTACCAATTTTGTCAAACAATTTCCCCTTCCCATCCATATTAATGTATATACACTGTCTGCCCATTCCACATTTGAATATACCTACTCTAACAGCATTGTTCAAGTGATCAGAAGGCAAGACTTTACATCTACACCTTTCCTATTTTTCATATCCCAAACACTGGTTACCAACAAAAACAAAGAAAAACAGTACTAATGGCTTAACACAGTAAAGAAAAACATTACAGATGCACAAGACAAAAATTCCTAAACTGTCACCAAAATTCATCAAAACACAAAGAATTAAAAAAAAAAAAAAGTATTTAATTTTTTTTTTTTTTTACTAAATTTGTTAAGACAGAAATGGAAAAAATGGGGTCCTAAACTCGATTTTTGGAGTAAAAAAATAAAGCTCTAACCTTCAAGTTACAGGCTTACATAGATGCTCACCAAAATACAAAAAAATATTGCGAATGGGAAACCCAAGTAATTTTTTAAGTCTTCAGTAGGATATCTGAAATAGTCATTTGATACAGTGAGCTGAAGATCTGCAATACAGATATGGCAACAGTAGGAAAGTAAAAAGTATAAAGTGTTTATGGGGGGAGGAGTTAAAGGTCTAGGTGAAGTCTGTGTTCACCCGACTTCAGTCAGAGACCAAGTCCTGCCGGTTGGAGAGGATGGACAAGATCCCCTAAGAGGCACGTTTTATTGGTGGTCTATAGTGGAAATAGTCTTAAAAGAGGAGCTTTACAGAACAGTCTACTGTTATCTGTAAGACTGAGAATACAAGCAGAGAATACAATAAAACGAACTTTGAACAATTAATAAGGGGATAATTCACCACTTCCTAGAAGAGAATAGTCATCAGGATAGTTGAGTTCCTGTGTATCCTGTAAGCACACACTCAACGTAACAGGGCATACCCCTTTACTTGTGAAAGGAGTATTCGCCTTATTGTTTTCAAGCCTAATTTGTGAAGTATTAGAACAGATACACATGGACAACTACAGCAACAAGGTGGCATCAACAAGCTGAAATGATCTGATAAACATACACATAAAAATGGTGAAGAGGGCTGGAGTTACTGCAGACTGTATGAAAAAATGTGAAATGACACCTTCCATATTTACATTAATAATGCAAAAACTACAGTGTGATACTGTCATGCTAGGACTTTGTATGCAAACAGTGGTTGCTAGCTACAAGCACTAAAACATGATGGGTAATATGCAAACATTCTGGCGTATAAATGTTTAGTAAAGTAGATATGGATGCTAAGGCTCAAGCCCTTGCTATTTGACAGAAAACGCACCATCTGAAGGGTCTGATCAGGTGCTAGCTGAACAGAAAATCTTACCTCTTGCACTGGAACTCACAGTACTTCCCGTTGCAGTGATGCACCAACATATAACTGGGACCCTTAACTCATTAACCCCAAGTACCTTCTCAAAGCACCTGTGTGCTTACCTACGAGTGCGCGCTGTGAGAAG